>NW_022262711.1:0-27500 GCF_002021735.2 Oncorhynchus kisutch
TTTAAATCCTAAGCAACCTGCCTTCACATGGTTGAAGTACAACAACCAAACAATAGCTACTGTAGTAGGTCAAGCTGTGTGCCGGAAACCTGGTGGATTTGGGTGAAGTAGCGTTGTGGAGCTCATGTGAATTTATTCGCTTTTTTGGGGGGGGGCTTCAGACCAATGCCTATTTCTCACTTAAAACAGTTCATTTTTAACATTTATAATCATATCTGTATATTTGTCAAAGTATATTAGTCGTTATTTGACATTTTTAAATGGCTCTTCCTGATGTGGCATCCAGTGATGTTGGAAGCAGTGCGCCCCAGATCATTTATCTAGATTCGTTTCTTCCTGATGTTGGACGCAGTGGGCCCCGGATCATTTATCTAGATTCGTTTTTCCTGATGTTGGAAGCAGTGCGCCCCAGATCATTTATCTAGATTCGTTTCTTCCTGATGTTGGACGCAGTGGGCCCCGGATCATTTATCTAGATTCGTTTCTTCCTGATGTTGGACGCAGTGGGCCCCAGATCATTTATCTAGATTCGTTTCTTCCTGATGTTGGACGCAGTGGGCCCCAGATCATTTATCTAGATTCTAAGTGAGGAGCTCTGGATTGTTTGTGTGACTGAGAACTGAGAATTGTGTCAGTTAAGATATTCAAATAAGGGACGTTGGACCGCAGCTCTGCTCTCTGACACCTGCTGTAGGGGTGTGGTTCTGTAAGTGTGGGGTGTGGTGCTGCTGCAGGGGGTGTGGTGGTGTGGGGCTGCTGGGGGTGTGGGGCTGCTGCTGGGGGTGGGCTGCTGCTGGGGGTGGGCTGCTGCTGGGGGTGGGGTGCTGCTGCTGGGGGTCTGGTTTGGGGTAACAGACACACAACAGGTCTGGGGGTAACAGACACACAACAGGTCAGGTCTGGGGGTAACACACACACAACAGGTCAGGTCTGGGGTAACACACACACAACAGGTCAGGTCTGGGGGTAACAGACACACAACAGGTTCAGGTCTGGGGGTAACAGACACACAACAGGTCAGGTCTGGGGGTAACACACACAACAGGTTCAGGTCTGGGGGTAACACACAAACAGGTCAGGTCTGGGGGTAACACACACAACAGGTCAGGTCTGGGGTAACAGACACACAACAGGTCAGGTCTGGGGGTAACAGACACACAACAGGTCAGGTCTGGGGGTAACAGACACACAACAGGTCAGGTCTGGGGGTAACAGACACACAACAGGTCAGGTCTGGGGGTAACAGACACACAACAGGTCAGGTCTGGGGGGTAAACAGACACACACACAGGTCAGGTCTGGGGGTAACAGACACACAACAGGTCAGGTCTGGGCGTAACAGACACACAACAGGTCAGGTCTGGGGGTAACACACACAACAGGTCAGGTCTGGGGGTAACACACACAACAGGTCAGGTCTGGGGGTAACAGACACACGACCGTTTCACAACCGTCGGTTTTTGGAATTTCAGGCTCAAACAAGTTGTGAATCCTGTTTATTTTTCTAGACTGACTATTTTAAACTTGGGACGTGTGTCTGTCTGGAGAAGAGCGTCTGAATGAAAAAGATGAATTTAACTCTCTCTCTTTCTCCTGTCACTGTCTCTCTGTCTCTCTCTCTTTCTCCTGTCACTGTCTCTCTGTCTCTCTCTCTGTCTCTCTCTCTGTCTCTCTTTTCTGTCTCTCTCTCTGTCTCTCTCTCTGTCTCTCTCTCTGTCTCTGTGTGTTCCAGTGAGCGTTTTTCAGAACAGAATCACTTCCCCGTTCAGAACCTCCCCGTCGGATCCTCCAAAGGAGATCGTTCTCAGAACACAGTCACTTTTCCATTGGATCCCTCTAAAGGAGTATGTAACGAATATACACACACACACAACACTGCACGTGTGTGTGTGAAATGTCTTGTCATACCATTCTAGTGTTGTCTTGTTTTTTTAAAACTACAGTACCAGTCAAAAGTTTTGGACACACCTCAAGGGTTTTATTTTCTACATTGTAGAATAATAGTGAAGACATTAAAACTATCAACTAACACATATGGAATCATGTAGTAACCAAAAAAATAAATAGATTTTAAGATTCTTCAAAGTAGCCTCCTTTTTGCCTTGTTGATGACAGCTTGTGCTCACTCTTGGCATTCTCTCAACCAGCTTCATGAGGTAGTCACCTGGAATACTTTTCCAACAGTCTTGAAGGAGTTCCCACTTATATTTTTATATTTTTATTTCACCTTTATTTAACCAGGTAGGCCAGTTGAGAACACCTTTATTTAACAGGTAGGCTAGTTGAGAACACCTTTATTTAACCAGGTAGGCTAGTTGAGAACACCTTTATTTAACCAGGTAGGCTAGTGAGAACACCTTTATTTAACCAGGTAGGCTAGTTGAGAACAGCTTATTTAACCAGGTAGGCTAGTTGAGAACACCTTTATTTCACCAGGTAGGCTAGTTGAGAACACCTTTATTTAACCAGGTAGGCTAGTTGAGAACACCTTTATTTAACCAGGTAGGCTAGTTGAGAACACCTTTATTTCACCAGGTAGGCTAGTTGAGAACACCTTTATTTAACCAGGTAGGCTAGTTGAGAACACCTTTATTTCACCAGGTAGGCTAGTTAAGAACACCTTATTTAACCAGGTAGGCTAGTTGAGAACACCTTTATTTAACCAGGTCGGCCAGTTGAGAACACCTTTATTTTAACCAGGTAGGCTAGTTGAGAACACCTTTATTTAACCAGGTAGGCTAGTTGAGAACACCTTTATTTAACCAGGTAGGCTAGTTGAGAACACCTTTATTTAACCAGGTAGGCTAGTTGAGAACACCTTATTTAACCAGGTAGGCTAGTTGAGAACACCTTTATTTTAACCAGGTAGGCTAGTTGAGAACACCTTTATTTAACCGGGGTAGGCTAGTTGAGAACACCTTTATTTCACCGGGTAGGCTAGTTGAGAACACCTTTATTTAACCGGGTAGGCTAGTTGAGAACACCTTTATTTAACCGGGTTGGCTAGTTGAGAACACCTTTATTTAACCAGGTAGGCTAGTTGAGAACACCTTTATTTAACCAGGTCGGCTAGTTGAGAACACCTTTATTTAACCAGGTCGGCCAGTTGAGAACACCTTTATTTAACCAGGTAGGCTAGTTGAGAACACCCTTTATTTAACCAGGTAGGCTAGTGAGAACACCTTTATTTAACCAGGTAGGCCTAGTTGAGAACACCTTTATTTAACCAGGATCGGCCAGTTGAGAACACCTTTATTTAACCAGGTCGGCCAGTTGAGAACAAGTTCTCATTTACAACTGTGACCTGGCCAAGATAAAGCAAAGCAGTTCGCCACAGACAACGACACAGAGTTACACCATGGAGTAAACATAGTCAGTCAATAACACAATAGAACAATCTTTGTACAGTGTTTGGAAATGTAGAAGAGTAGGGAGGCAATAAATAGGCCATAGAGGCGAAATAATTACCATATAGCAATTAAACACTGGAGTGATAGATGTGCAGAAGATGAATGTGCAAGTAGAGATACTGGGGTGCAAAGAGCAAATGAATAACAATATGGGGATGAGGTAGTTGGGTGGGCTATTTACAGATGGGCTGTGTATGCTGAGCACTTGTTGGCTGCTTTTCCTTCACTCTGCGGTCCAACTCATCCCAAACCATCTCACTTGGGTTGAGGTCAGGTGATTGTGGAGGCCTGGTCATCTGATGCAGCACTCCATCACTCTCCTTCTTGGTCCAATAGCCCTTACACAGCCTGGAGGTGTGTTGGGTCATTGTTTCTGTTGAAAAACAAATGATAGTCCCACTAAGCCCAAACCAGATGGGATGGAGTATCACTGCAGAATGCTGTGGGTAGCTATGCTGGTTAAGTGTGCCTTGAACACAGGATGTTAGCATGTGTGCTAACACCTATACAAGAAGCAAGTCACACAGGGTGTAGCATGTTGCTAACACCTATACAAGCTTGCTAGATCGATCATTTTAGGGATTAGACGCCCGCGAAACTGGCGGATTAGACGCCCGCGAAGCTGGAGGAGGGGGATAGACGCCCGCGAAACTGGGGGACTAGACGCCCGTGAAACTGGCGGAGGGGGACTAGACGCCCGTGAAACTGGCGGAGGGGGACTAGACGCCCGTGAAACTGGGGGAGGGGGACTAGAACGCCCGTGAACTGGCGGAGGGGGTGCTGTTTTAAAAAACATATTTTACAAAGACCTAATTTAATGTCACTAAGACTTTTTGGATGTTTTATGAAATTAACTGGTCCTTTTTTTGTAAATCATTTGTTCTGAAGGTAAAAAATAAATAAAAATGATTAGGTGTTTGGGGACTTTTTCATTTCTAATGGTCCTTTTCATGTCTCATTACCAAGCTGATGTGTGTTTATTATGGCAATGTCTCTTCCAGAGTTTCATAACTGACTATTTAATACCATCAACATGGTTTTGACAGTAGATATCTAGCGTGTGTGTGTGTGTGTGTTACTCTACAGTGTGTGTGTGTGTGTGATGGAGAGTAATCAGATTTTTGTCTCAAACAGATTGATGATCATGCTTCATCTATATCACTGGCCCCAACTTTCAAAGGTAAACTATATATTCTCTCCTCTTCACCCTACTTCTGTTCTCTCCTCTTCCCTTCTCCCCTTCTCTCCTTATTTTCTCTCCTTCTCTTCTCTCCTTCTCTTCTCTCCTTATTTTCTCCTTCTCTTCTCTCCTTCTCTCCTCTCCTTCCCTTCTCTCCCCTTCTCTCCTCTCCCCTTCTCCCCTTCTCTCCTTCCCTTCTCTCCTCTTCTCTCCTTCTCCCCATCTCTCCTTCCCTTCTCTCCTTCTCTCTTTTCTCTTAAAACAGTTTGAGTTGGATTGAAACTAAGTGTTAAAAAAAAACTGTTTTCAAAAAGTGATGTTGACTGACTTGGTTGTAATGATCTGATGATGATGATGATGACTGACTTGGTTGTAATGATCTGATGATGATGATGATGACTGACTTGGTTGATATGATGATGATCTTAATTGGTGGTTTTGATGTGATTTGTTTACTGTCCCTGGTCATGTAAAGAGATTTCTCTCTCTGTCTTTTTAGTCTGAAGGAGACGTACACTTGCTGCTGCTTACACTCGTACGTTACACACACACACCACACACACACACTCGTTCGTTACACACACACACACACACACACACACACTCGTTCGTTACACACACACACTCATACGTTACACACACACACACTCGTCCCCGACCACATATCCTGAAGAATGAAGTGTTCGCCTCGTTTTTTTCCCTTCTCTCTCTAAATGAAGACTCAACGGGTTGTCTTTGTTTGTTTTGCTCATACGTGACCTTTCACCCCTAGGACACTAATTATAAACAAACCTGTTATCAATCTTGCTTTCAAATCTTATTGAAGCCCATGTAACAACTTTTAAAAAACATTTCAACAATCCTCTCTACTGCACCATGCTTTTGTCAGCACACTGTGTTTTTGAAGAGATTTACTTCATATATATATACACATTAGCAGATGTAATTTATCCTCAATATGTAGTTTGCTGAAGTAAAACACAAACCTACAGTGTGAACCACGGACGTGATTCTTGGTTGAACCCTTCTGTTGTTGTGATGGAACTGATTTTGTTATTGTTGGTTATATATATTTATTTATACCTTGTGACGTTCAACTAGAGAACAGCATTTACTACTTTTAATGGTGTTAACAGGCTGTGATGACAGTGAGCTGTTAAAAGGACTGTGTTTTGATTGGGTAGCTGGAATGTGGGAGTATGAATGTTTTATCCAATAAAACGTCTCTTGGACCCTGACCGTTTATGCGTGTAGCTGTGATTGGGTAGCTGGAATGTGGAGTGTGAATGTTTTATCCAATAAAACGTCTCTTAGACCCCTGACCGTTTATGCGTGTAGCTGTGATTGGGTAGCTGGAATGTGGGAGTATGAATGTTTTATCCAATAAAACGTCTCTTGGACCCCTGACCGTTTATGCGTGTAGCTGTGATTGGGTAGCTGGAATGTGGGAGTATGAATGTTTTATCCAATAAAACGTCTCTTAGACCCCTGACCGTTTATGCGTGTAGCTGTGATTGGGTAGCTGGAATGTGGGAGTGTGAATGTTTTATCCAATAAAACGTCTCTTAGACCCCTGACCGTTTATGCGTGTAGCTGTGATTGGGTAGCTGGAATGTGGGAGTATGAATGTTTAATTTAAATGTGTTGTTTTATCCAATAAAACGTCTCTTAGACGAAGGATAATATCTGTTTTCTCCCCCAGTGGATTTACACTTCCTGTCCTTTTTCTAAATAATTTTTTTATTTAAAATTTTATTTAAATGTATTTTAATTTATTTTATAGACTTTTTTAAAAATAAAGTCGATTCAAGTGAATCTGGTAGATTAGTATTTTCTCGTGAGAAATAAGGTGCGTCAGCAATGTGTTTTCAGACCAGAGTCAATCTAACAGACTGACTAGGTTAGACACAGATCTAACAGACTGACTAGGTTAGACACAGATCTAACAGACTGACTAGGTTAGACACAGATCTAACAGGACTGACTAGGTTAGACACAGATCTAACAGACTGACTAGGTTAGACACAGATCTAACAGACTGACTAGGTTAGACACAGATCTAACAGACTGACTAGGTTAGACACAGATCTAACAGACTGACTAGGTTAGACACAGATCTAACAGACCGACTAGGTTAGACACAGATCTAACAGACTGACTAGGTTAGACACAGATCTAACAGACCGACTAGGTTAGACACAGATTCAACAGGACCTAACAGACTGACTAGGTTAGACACAGATCTAACAGACTGACTAGGTTAGACACAGATCTAACAGACTGACTAGGTTAGACACAGATTCAACAGGACCTAACAGACTGACTAGGTTAGACACAGATCTAACAGACTGACTAGGTTAGACACAGATCTAACAGACTGACTAGGTTAGACACAGATCTAACAGACCGACTAGGTTAGACACAGATTCAACAGGACCTAACAGACTGACTAGGTTAGACACAGATCTAACAGACTGACTAGGTTAGACACAGATCTAACAGACTGACTAGGTTAGACACAGATCTATCAGGACCTAACAGACCGACTAGGTTAGACACAGATCTAACAGACCGACTAGGTTAGACCACAGATCTAACAGACTGACTAGGTTAGACACAGATCTAACAGACTGACTAGGTTAGACACAGATCTATCAGGACCTAGCAGACCGACTAGGTTAGACACAGATCTATCAGGACCTAACAGACCTGACTAGGTTAGACACAGATCTACAGACGGTACTACAGATAACTGACTAGGTTAGACACAGATCTAACAGACTGACTAGGTTAGACACAGATCTAACAGACTGACTAGGTTAGACACCAGATCTAACAGACTGACTAGGTTAGACACAGATCTAACAGACTGACTAGGTTAGACACAGATCTAACAGACTGACTAGGTTAGACACAGATCTAACAGACTGACTAGGTTAGACACAGATCTAACAGACTGACTAGGTTAGACACAGATCTAACAGACTGACTAGGTTAGACACAGATCTAACAGACTGACTAGGTTAGACACAGATCTAACAGACTGACTAGGTTAGACACAGATCTAACAGGACTGACCTAGGTTAGACACCAGATCTAACAGACTGACTAGGTTAGACACAGATCTAACAGACTGACTAGGTTAGACACAGATCTAACAGACTGACTAGGTTAGACACAGATCTAACAGACTGACTAGGTTAGACACAGATCTAACAGACTGACTAGGTTAGACACAGATCTAACAGACTGACTAGGTTAGACACAGATCTAACAGACTGACTAGGTTAGACACAGATCTAACAGACTGACTAGGTTAGACACAGATCTACAGACTGACTAGGTTAGACACAAGATCTAACAGACTGACTAGGTTAGACACAGATCTAACAGACTGACTAGGTTAGACACAGATCTAACAGACTGACTAGGTTAGACACAGATCTAACAGACGACTAGGTTAGACACCGATCTAGGACAGACTGACTAGGTTAGACACCGATCTAACAGACTGACTAGGTTAGACACAGATCTAACAGACTGACTAGGTTAGACACAGATCTAACAGACTGACTAGGTTAGACACAGATCTAACAGACTGACTAGGTTAGACACAGATCTAACAGACTGACTAGGTTAGCACAGATCTATCAGGACCTAACAGACTGACTAGGTTAGACACAGATTCAACAGGACCTAACAGACTGACTAGGTTAGACACAAGATCTAACAGACTGACTAGGTTAGACACAGATCTAACAGACTGACTAGGTTAGACACAGATCTAACAGACTGACTAGGTTAGACACAGATTCAACAGGACCTAACAGAATGACTAGGTTAGACACAGATCTAACAGACTGACTAGGTTAGACACAGATCTAACAGACGACTAGGTTAGACACAGATCTACCAGACTGACTAGGTTAGACACAGATCTACAGACTGACTAGGTTAGACACAGATCTAACAGACTGACTAGGTTAGACACAGATCTAACGACTGACTAGGTTAGACACAGATCTAACAGACTGACTAGTTAGACCAGATCTAACAGACTGACTAGGTTAGACACAGATCTAACAGACTGACTAGGTTAGACACAGATCTAACAGACTGACTAGGGTTAGACACAGACCTAACAGACTGACTAGGTTAGACACAGATCTATCAGGACCTAACAGACTGACTAGGTTAGACACAGATCTATCAGGACCTAGCAGACCGACTAGGTTAGACACAGATCTATCAGGACCTAACAGACCGACTAGGTTTAGACACAGATCTAACAGACTGACTAGGTTAGACACAGATCTATCAGGACCTACAAGACTGACTAGGTTAGACACAGATTCAACAGGACCTAACAGCTGACTAGGTTAGACACAGATCTAAACAGGACTGACTAGGTTAGACACAGATCTAACAGACTGACTAGGTTAGACACAGATCTAACAGACTGACTAGGTTAGACACAGATCTATCAGGACCTAACAGACTGACTAGGTTAGACACAGATCTATCAGGACCTAGCAGACCGACTAGGTTAGACACAGATCTATCAGGACCTAACAGACCGACTAGGTTAGACACAGATCTAACAGACTGACTAGGTTAGACACAGATATATCAGGACCTAACAGACTGACTAGGTTAGACACAGATTCAACAGGACCTAACAGACTGACTAGGTTAGACACAGATCTAACAGACTGACTAGGTTAGACACAGATCTAACAGACTGACTAGGTTAGACACAGATCTAACAGACTGACTAGGTTAGACACAGATCTAACAGACTGACTAGGTTAGACACAGATCTATCAGGACCTAACAGACCGACTAGGTTAGACACAGATCTAACAGACTGACTAGGTTAGACACAGATCTAACAGACTGACTAGGTAGACACAGATCTAACAGACTGACTAGGTTAGACACAGATCTAACAGACTGACTAGGTTAGACACAGATTCAACAGGACCTAACAGACTGACTAGGTTAGACACAGATTCAACAGGACCTAACAGACTGACTAGGTTAGACACAGATCTAACAGACTGACTAGGTTAGACACAGATCTAACAGACTGACTAGGTTAGACACAGATCTAACAGACTGACTAGGTTAGACACAGATCTAACAGACTGACTAGGTTAGACACAGATCTAACAGACTGACTAGGTTAGACACAGATCTAACAGACTGACTAGGTTAGACACAGATCTAACAGACTGACTAGGTTAGACACAGATCTAACAGACTGACTAGGTTAGACACAGATCTAACAGACTGACTAGGTTAGACACAGATCTAACAGACTGACTAGGTTAGACACAGATCTAACAGACTGACTAGGTTAGACACAGACCTAACAGACTGACTAGGTTAGACACAGATCTATCAGGACCTAACAGACTGACTAGGTAAGACACAGATCTATCAGGACCTAGCAGACCGACTAGGTTAGACACAGATCTAACAGACTGACTAGGTTAGACACAGATCTATCAGGACCTAACAGACCGACTAGGTTAGACACAGACCTAACAGACTGACTAGGTTAGACACAGATCTAACAGACTGACTAGGTAGACACAGATCTAACAGACTGACTAGGTTAGACACAGATCTAACAGACTGACTAGGCTAGGACACAGATCTAACAGACTGACTAGGTTAGACACAGATCTAACAGACTGACTAGGTTAGACACAGATTCAACAGGATCTAACAGACTGACTAGGTTAGACACAGATCTATCAGACTGACTAGGTTAGACACAGATTCAACAGGACCTAACAGACTGACTAGGTTAGACACAGATCTAACAGACTGACTAGGTTAGACACAGATCTAACAGACTGACTAGGTTAGACACAGACCTAACAGACTGACTAGGTTAGACACAGACCTAACAGACTGACTAGGTTAGACACAGATCTAACAGACTGACTAGGTTAGACACAGATCTAACAGACTGACTAGGTTAGACACAGATTCAACAGGACCTAACAGACTGACTAGGTTAGACACAGATCTAACAGACTGACTAGGTTAGACACAGATCTAACAGACTGACTAGGTTAGACACAGATCTAACAGACTGACTAGGTTAGACACAGATCTAACAGACTGACTAGGTTAGACACAGATCTGACAGACTGACTAGGTTAGGTTAGACACAGATCTATCAGGACCTAGCAGACTGACTAGGTTAGACACAGATCTAACAGACTGACTAGTTTAGACACAGATCTAACAGACTGACTAGGTTAGACACAGATCTATCAGACTGACTAGGTTAGACACAGATCTATCAGACTGACTAGGTTAGACACAGATCTATCAGACTGACTAGGTTAGACACAGATCTATCAGACTGACTAGGTTAGACACAGATTCAACAGGACCTAACAGACTGACTAGGTTAGACACAGATCTAACAGACTGACTAGTTTAGACACAGATCTAACAGACTGACTAGTTTAGACACAGATCTAACAGACTGACTAGGTTAGACACAGATCTATCAGACTGACTAGGTTAGACACAGATCTATCAGACTGACTAGGTTAGACACAGATCTATCAGACTGACTAGGTTAGACACAGATCTAACAGACTGACTAGGTTAGACACAGATCTATCAGACTGACTAGGTTAGACACAGATCTAACAGACTGACTAGGTTAGACACAGATCTAACAGACTGACTAGGTTAGACACAGATCTAACAGACTGACTAGGTTAGAAACAGCTCTATCAGGACCTAACAGACTGACTAGGTTAGACACAATCTATCAGACTGACTAGGTTAGACACAGATCTAACAGACTGACTAGGTTAGACACAGATCTAACAGACTGACTAGGTTAGACACAGATCTAACAGTTGACTCTCTCCCCTCCCCTGTCTATATACTAGTTGAACTCTCTCCCCTGTCTATATACTAGTTGACTCTCTCCCCTGTCTATATACTAGTTGACTCTCCCCTGTCTATATACTAGTTGACTCTCTCCCCTGTCTATATACTAGTTGACTCTCTCCCCTGTCTATATACTAGTTGACTCTCTCCCCTGTCTATATACTAGTTGACTCTCTCCCCTGTCTATATGCTAGTTGACTCTCTCCCCTGTCTATATACTAGTTGACTCTCTCCCCTGTCTATATACTAGTTGACTCTCTCCCCTGTCTATATACTAGTTGACTCTCTCCCCTGTCTATATACTAGTTGACTCTCTCCCCTGTCTATATACTAGTTGACTCTCTCCCCTCCCTGTCTATATACTAGTTGACTCTCTCCCCTCCCCTGTCTATATACTAGTTGACTCTCTCCCCTCCCCTGTCTATATACTAGTTGACTCTCTCCCCTCCCCTGTCTATATACTAGTTGACTCTCTCCCCCTGTCTATATACTAGTTGACTCTCTCCCCTGTCTATATACTAGTTGACTCTCTCCCCTGTCTATATACTAGTTGACTCTCTCCCTGTCTATATACTAGTTGACTCTCTCCCCTGTCTATATACTAGTTGACTCTCTCCCCTGTCTATATACTAGTTGACTCTCTCCCCTCCCCTGTCTATATACTAGTTGACTCTCTCCCCTCCCCTGTCTATATACTAGTTGACTCTCTCCCCTCCCCTGTCTATATACTAGTTGACTCTCTCCCCTCCCCTGTCTATATACTAGTTGATCTCTCCTCTCCCCTGTCTATATACTAGTTGACTCTCTCCCCTCCCCTGTCTATATACTAGTTGACTCTCCCCTGTCTATATACTAGTTGACTCTCTCCCCTCCCCTGTCTATATACTAGTTGACTCTCTCCCCTGTCTATATACTAGTTGACTCTCCCCTGTCTATATACTAGTTGACTCTCTCCTCTCCCCTGTCTATATACTAGTTGACTCTCTCCCCTCCCCTGTCTATATACTAGTTGACTCTCTCCCCTCCCCTGTCTATATACTAGTTGACTCTCTCCCCTCCCCTGTCTATATACTAGTTGACTCTCTCCCCTCCCCTGTCTATATACTAGTTGACTCTCTCCCCTGTCTATATACTAGTTGACTCTCTCCTCTGTCTATATACTAGTTGACTCTCTCCCCTGTCTATATACTAGTTGACTCTCTCCCCTGTCTATATACTAGTTGACTCTCTCCCCTGTCTATATACTAGTTGACTCTCTCCTCTGTCTATATAACTAGTTGACTCTCTCCTCTGTCTATATACTAGTTGACTCTCTCCCCTGTCTATATACTAGTTGACTCTCTCCCCTGTCTATATACTAGTTGACTCTCTCCTCTGTCTATATACTAGTTGACTCTCTCCTCTGTCTATATACTAGTTGACTCTCTCCCCTGTCTATATACTAGTTGACTCTCTCCTCTGTCTATATACTAGTTGTGCCACAATGTTGTTCCCTGCTGAACCCGTCCCCAGATAGAAATACCATGGATAGATCTGCTATTGAGGATGACTTGTTCTCCATGTCAGAGAACCATGTCTGTTTTATACATTTCTATTGGATGTTGTTTCCTGCTGAACACGGCCCCGGGGTTGTGTGTCTCTCTGTCTGTCCGTCTGTGACTGTCTGTCTGTCTGTCTGTCCTCTTTCACCCATGGTCTCTATCTAACTATGTCACATATCCTGGTGACCCCTGGTCTCTATCTTTCTTCTATCTATCTTAACTGACTTGCCTGGTTAAATAAAGGTAAAATAAATAAAATAAAATCTACTATGTCATATCCTGGTGACCCCTGGTCTCTATCTAACTATGTCATATCCTGGTGACCCCTGGTCTCTATCTAACTATGTCATATCCTGGTGACCCCTGGTCTCTATCTAACTATGTCATATCCTGGTGACCCCTGGTCTCTATCTAACTATGTCATATCCTGGTGACCCCTGGTCTCTATCTAACTATGTCATATCCTGGTGACCCCTGGTCTCTATCTAACTATGTCATATCCTGGTGACCCCTGGTCTCTATCTAACTATGTCATATCCTGGTGACCCCTGGTCTCTATCTAACTATGTCACATATCCTGGTGACCCCTGGTCTCTATCTAACTATGTCATATCCTGGTGACCCCTGGTCTCTATCTAACTATGTCATATCCTGGTGACCCCTGGTCTCTATCTAACTATGTCATATCCTGGTGGTTTCTGGGAACAGACGGCGAACCTGGCCGAGGCCAACGCATCGGAGGACGACAAGATCAGAGCCATGATGTCACAGTCCAATCACGACTACGACCCCATACAGTGAGTATTACCACACACAGTCCAACCACGACTACGACCCTATCCTGTAACTGAACCAGGAAGTAGCAGCAGCTCTATCCTGTAACTGAACCAGGAAGTAGCAGCAGCTCTATCCTGTAACTGAACCAGGATGTAACAGCAGCTCTATCCTGTAACTGAACCAGGATGTAACAGCAGCTCTATCCTGTAACTGAACCAGGATGTAACAGCAGCTCTATCCTGTAACTGAACCAGGAAGTAGCAGCAGCTCTATCCTGTAACTGACCCAGGATGTAACAGCAGCTCTATCCTGTAACTGAACCAGGATGTAACAGCAGCTCTATCCTGTAACTGAACCAGGATGTAACAGCAGCTCTATCCTGTAACTGAACCAGGATGTAACAGCAGCTCTATCCTGTAACTGAACCAGGAAGTAGCAGCAGCTCTATCCTGTAACTGAACCAGGATGTAACAGCAGCTCTATCCTGTAACTGAACCAGGATGTAACGGCAGCTCTATCCTGTAACTGAACCAGGATGTAACAGCAGCTCTATCCTGTAACTGAACCAGGATGTAACAGCAGCTCTATCCTGTAACTGAACCAGGATGTAACAGCAGCTCTATCCTGTAACTGAACCAGGATGTAACCGCAGCTCTATCCTGTAACTGAACCAGGATGTAACAGCAGCTCTATCCTGTAACTGAACCAGGATGTAACAGCAGCTCTATCCTGTAACTGAACCAGGATGTAACAGCAGCTCTATCCTGTAACTGAACCAGGATGTAACAGCAGCTCTATCCTGTACTGAACCAGGATGTAACAGCAGCTCTATCCTGTAACTGAACCAGGATGTAACAGCAGCTCTATCCTGTAACTGAACCAGGATGTAACAGCAGCTCTATCCTGTAACTGAACCAGGATGTAACAGCAGCTCTATCCTGTAACTGAACCGGGAAGTAACAGCAGCTCTATCCTGTAACTGAACCGGGATGTAACAGCAGCTCTATCCTGTAACTGAACCGGGATGTAACAGCAGCTCTATCCTGTAACTGAACCAGGATGTAACAGCAGCTCTATCCTGTAACTGAACCAGGATGTAACAGCAGCTCTATCCTGTAACTGAACCAGGATGTAACAGCAGCTCTATCCTGTAACTGAACCAGGATGTAACAGCAGCTCTATCCTGTAACTGAACCAGGATGTAACCGCAGCTCTATCCTGTAACTGAACCAGGATGTAACAGCAGCTCTATCCTGTAACTGAACCAGGATGTAACCGCAGCTCTATCCTGGTAACTGAACCGGGATGTAACAGCAGCTCTATCCTGTAACTGAACCGGGATGTAACAGCAGCTCTATCCTGTAACTGAACCGGGATGTAACAGCAGCTCTATCCTGTAACTGAACCGGGATGTAACAGCAGCTCTATCCTGTAAACTGAACCGGGATGTAACAGCAGCTCTATCCTGTAACTGAACCGGGATGTAACAGCAGCTCTATCCTGTAACTGAACCGGGATGTAACAGCAGCTCTATCCTGTAACTGAACCGGGATGTAACAGCAGCTCTATCCTGTAACTGAACCAGGATGTAACAGCAGCTCTATCCTGTAACTGAACCAGGATGTAACAGCAGCTCTATCCTGTAACTGAACCAGGATGTAACAGCAGCTCTATCCTGTAACTGAACCAGGATGTAACAGCAGCTCTATCCTGTAACTGAACCAGGATGTAACAGCAGCTCTATCCTGTAACTGAACCAGGATGTAACAGCAGCTCTATCCTGTAACTGAACCAGGATGTAACAGCAGCTCTATCCTGTAACTGAACCAGGATGTAACAGCAGCTCTATCCTGTAACTGAACCAGGATATAACAGCAGCTCTATCCTGTAACTGAACCAGGATGTAGCAGCAGCTCTATCCTGTAACTGAACCAGGAAGTAGCAGCAGCTCTATCCTGTAACTGAACCAGGATGTAACAGCAGCTCTATCCTGTAACTGAACCAGGATGTAACAGCAGCTCTATCCTGTAACTGAACCAGGATGTAACAGCAGCTCTATCCTGTAACTGAACCAGGATGTAACAGCAGCTCTATCCTGTAACTGAACCAGGATGTAACAGCAGCTCTATCCTGTAACTGAACCAGGATGTAACCGCAGCTCTATCCTGTAACTGAACCAGGATGTAACAGCAGCTCTATCCTGTAACTGAACCAGGATGTAACAGCAGCTCTATCCTGTAACTGAACCAGGATGTAACAGCAGCTCTATCCTGTAACTGACCCAGGATGTAACAGCAGCTCTATCCTGTAACTGAACCAGGATGTAACAGCAGCTCTATCCTGTAACTGAACCAGGATGTAACAGCAGCTCTATCCTGTAACTGACCCAGGATGTAACAGCAGCTCTATCCTGTAACTGAACCAGGATGTAACAGCAGCTCTATCCTGTAACTGAACCAGGATGTAACAGCAGCTCTATCCTGTAACTGAACCAGGAAGTAGCAGCCGCTCTATCCTGTAACTGAATCAGGATGTAACAGCAGCTCTATCCTGTAACTGAATCAGGATGTAACAGCAGCTCTATCCTGTAACTGAACCAGGATGTAACAGCAGCTCTATCCTGTAACTGAACCAGGATGTAACAGCAGCTCTATCCTGTAACTGAACCAGGATGTAACAGCAGCTCTATCCTGTAACTGAACCAGGATGTAACAGCAGCTCTATCCTGTAACTGAACCAGGATGTAACAGCAGCTCTATCCTGTAACTGAACCAGGATGTAACAGCAGCTCTATCCTGTAACTGAACCAGGATGTAACAGCAGCTCTATCCTGTAACTGAACCAGGATGTAACAGCAGCTCTATCCTGTAACTGAACCGGGATGTAACAGCAGCTCTATCCTGTAACTGAACCGGGATGTAACAGCAGCTCTATCCTGTAACTGAACCGGGATGTAACAGCAGCTCTATCCTGTAACTGAACCGGGATGTAACAGCAGCTCTATCCTGTAACTGAACCGGGATGTAACAGCAGCTCTATCCTGTAACTGAACCGGGATGTAACAGCAGCTCTATCCTGTAACTGAACCGGGATGTAACAGCAGCTCTATCCTGTAACTGAACCGGGATGTAACAGCAGCTCTATCCTGTAACTGAACCGGGATGTAAACAGCAGGCTCTATCCTGTAACTGAACCGGGATGTAACAGCAGCTCTATCCTGTAACTGAACCGGGATGTAACAGCAGCTCTATCCTGTAACTGAACCAGGATGTAACAGCAGCTCTATCCTGTAACTGAACCAGGATGTAACAGCAGCTCTATCCTGTAACTGAACCAGGATGTAACAGCAGCTCTATCCTGTAACTGAACCAGGGATGTAACAGCAGCTCTATCCTGTAACTGAACCGGGATGTAACAGCAGCTCTATCCTGTAACTGAACCGGGATGTAACAGCAGCTCTATCCTGTAACTGACCCGGGATGTAACAGCAGCTCTATCCTGTAACTGAACCGGGATGTAACAGCAGCTCTATCCTGTAACTGAAACCGGGATGTAAACAGCAGCTCTATCCTGTAACTGAACCCAGGATGTAACAGCAGCTCTATCCTGTAACTGAACCAGGATGTAACAGCAGCTCTATCCTGTAACTGAACCAGGATGTAACAGCAGCTCTATCCTGTAACTGAACCAGGATGTAACAGCAGCTCTATCCTGTAACTGAACCAGGATGTAACAGCAGCTCTATCCTGTAACTGAACCAGGATGTAACAGCAGCTCTATCCTGTAACTGAACCAGGATGTAACAGCAGCTCTATCCTGTAACTGACCCAGGATGTAACAGCAGCTCTATCCTGTAACTGACCCAGGATGTAACAGCAGCTCTATCCTGTAACTGAACCAGGATGTAACAGCAGCTCTATCCTGTAACTGAACCAGGATGTAACAGCAGCTCTATCCTGTAACTGAACCAGGATGTAACAGCAGCTCTATCCTGTAACTGAACCAGGAAGTAGCAGCAGCTCTATCCTGTAACTGAACCAGGATGTAACAGCAGCTCTATCCTGTAACTGAACCAGGATGTAACAGCAGCTCTATCCTGTAACTGAACCAGGATGTAACAGCAGCTCTATCCTGTAACTGAACCAGGATGTAACAGCAGCTCTATCCTGTAACTGAACCAGGATGTAACAGCAGCTCTATCCTGTAACTGAACCAGGATGTAACAGCAGCTCTATCCTGTAACTGAACCGGGATGTAACAGCAGCTCTATCCTGTAACTGAACCGGATGTAACAGCAGCTCTATCCTGTAACTGAACCGGGATGTAACAGCAGCTCTATCCTGTAACTGAACCGGGATGTAACAGCAGCTCTATCCTGTAACTGAACCGGGATGTAACAGCAGCTCTATCCTGTAACTGAACCGGGATGTAACAGCAGCTCTATCCTGTAACTGAACCGGGATGTAACAGCAGCTCTATCCTGTAACTGAACCGGGATGTAACAGCAGCTCTATCCTGTAACTGAACCGGGATGTAACAGCAGCTCATATCCTGTAACTGAACAGGATGTAACAGCAGCTCTATCCTGTAACTGAACCAGGATGTAACAGCAGCTCTATCCTGTAACTGAACCAGGATGTAACAGCAGCTCTATCCTGTAACTGAACCAGGATGTAACAGCAGCTCTATCCTGTAACTGAACCGGATGTAACAGCAGCTCTATCCTGTAACTGAACCGGGATGTAACAGCAGCTCTATCCTGTAACTGACCCGGGATGTAACAGCAGCTCTATCCTGTAACTGAACCGGGATGTAACAGCAGCTCTATCCTGTAACTGAACCGGGATGTAACAGCAGCTCTATCCTGTAACTGAACCGGGATGTAACAGCAGCTCTATCCTGTAACTGACCCAGGATGTAACAGCAGCTCTATCCTGTAACTGAACCAGGATGTAACAGCAGCTCTATCCTGTAACTGAACCAGGATGTAACAGCAGCTCTATCCTGTAACTGAACCAGGATGTAACAGCAGCTCTATCCTGTAACTGAACCAGGATGTAACAGCAGCTCTATCCTGTAACTGAACCAGGATGTAACAGCAGCTCTATCCTGTAACTGAACCAGGATGTAACAGCAGCTCTATCCTGTAACTGACCCAGGATGTAACAGCAGCTCTATCCTGTAACTGACCCAGGATGTAACAGCAGCTCTATCCTGTAACTGAACCAGGATGTAACAGCAGCTCTATCCTGTAACTGAACCAGGATGTAACAGCAGCTCTATCCTGTAACTGAACCAGGATGTAACAGCAGCTCTATCCTGTAACTGAACCAGGAAGTAGCAGCAGCTCTATCCTGTAACTGAACCAGGATGTAACAGCAGCTCTATCCTGTAACTGAACCAGGATGTAACAGCAGCTCTATCCTGTAACTGAACCAGGATGTAACAGCAGCTCTATCCTGTAACTGAACCAGGATGTAACAGCAGCTCTATCCTGTAACTGAACCAGGATGTAACAGCAGCTCTATCCTGTAACTGAACCAGGATGTAACAGCAGCTCTATCCTGTAACTGCACCAGGATGTAGCAGCAGCTCTATCCTGTAACTGAACCAGGATGTAACAGCAGCTCTATCCTGTAACTGAACCAGGATGTAACAGCAGCTCTATCCTGTAACTGAACCAGGATGTAACAGCAGCTCTATCCTGTAACTGAACCAGGATGTAACAGCAGCTCTATCCTATAACTGAACCAGGATGTAACAGCAGCTCTATCCTGTAACTGAACCAGGATGTAACAGCAGCTCTATCCTGTAACTGAACCAGGATGTAACAGCAGCTCTATCCTGTAACTGAACCAGGATGTAACAGCAGCTCTATCCTGTAACTGAACCAGGATGTAACAGCAGCTCTATCCTGTAACTGAACCAGGGATGTAACAGCAGCTCTATCCTGTAACTGACCCAGGATGTAACAGCAGCTCTATCCTGTAACTGAACCAGGATGTAACAGCAGCTCTATCCTGTAACTGAACCAGGAAGTAGCAGCAGCTCTATCCTGTAACTGACCCAGGATGTAACAGCAGCTCTATCCTGTAACTGAACCAGGATGTAACAGCAGCTCTATCCTGTAACTGAACCAGGATGTAACAGCAGCTCTATCCTGTAACTGAACCAGGATGTAACAGCAGCTCTATCCTGTAACTGAACCAGGATGTAACAGCAGCTCTATCCTGTAACTGAACCAGGATGTAACAGCAGCTCTATCCTGTAACTGAACCAGGAAGTAGCAGCAGCTCTATCCTGTAACTGACCCAGGATGTAACAGCAGCTCTATCCTGTAACTGAACCAGGATGTAACATCAGCTCTATCCTGTAACTGAACCAGGATGTAACCGCAGCTCTATCCTGTAACTGAACCAGGATGTAACAGCAGCTCTATCCTGTAACTGAACCAGGATGTAACAGCAGCTCTATCCTGTAACTGAACCAGGATGTAACAGCAGCTCTATCCTGTAACTGAACCAGGATGTAACAGCAGCTCTATCCTGTAACTGAACCAGGATGTAACCGCAGCTCTATCCTGTAACTGAACCAGGATGTAACAGCAGCTCTATCCTGTAACTGAACCAGGATGTAACAGCAGCTCTATCCTGTAACTGAACCAGGATGTAACAGCAGCTCTATCCTGTAACTGAACCAGGATGTAACAGCAGCTCTATCCTGTAACTGAACCAGGATGTAACAGCAGCTCTATCCTGTAACTGAACCAGGAAGTAGCAGCAGCTCTATCCTGTAACTGAACCAGGATGTAACCGCAGCTCTATCCTGTAACTGAACCAGGATGTAACAGCAGCTCTATCCTGTAACTGAACCAGGATGTAACAGCAGCTCTATCCTGTAACTGAACCAGGATGTAACCGCAGCTCTATCCTGTAACTGAACCAGGATGTAACAGCAGCTCTATCCTGTAACTGAACCAGGATGTAACAGCAGCTCTATCCTGTAACTGAACCAGGATGTAACAGCAGCTCTATCCTGTAACTGAACCAGGATGTAACAGCAGCTCTATCCTGTAACTGAACCAGGAAGTAGCAGCAGCTCTATCCTGTAACTGAACCAGGAAGTAGCAGCAGCTCTATCCTGTAACTGAACCAGGATGTAACAGCAGCTCTATCCTGTAACTGAACCAGGATGTAACAGCAGCTCTATCCTGTAACTGAACCAGGATGTAACAGCAGCTCTATCCTGTAACTGAACCGGGATGTAACAGCAGCTCTATCCTGTGTTAATGTTGACAGCTGTCTGGACTATCAGTAATGTGTTAACGTTGTGTTAACGTTGTGTTAACGTTGTATTCATGTTATTAGTTATGTGAAGAAGTTGACCGGTCCACCTCCAGCCAACTACACCTGTTATCGCTGTGGCAAGAATGGACATCACATCAGGAACTGTCCTACTGGGGTAAGACATCACATCAGGAACTGTCCTACTAACGGGTAAGACATCACATCAGGAACTGTCCTACTAACGGGTAAGACATCACATCAGGAACTGTCCTACTAACGGGGTAAGACATCACATCAGGAACTGTCCTACTAACGGGGTAAGACATCACATCAGGAACTGTCCTACTAACGGGGTAAGACATCACATCAGGAACTGTCCTACTAACGGGGTAAGACATCACATCAGGAACTGTCCTACTAACGGGGTAAGACATCACATCAGGAACTGTCCTACTAACGGGGTAAGACATCACATCAGGAACTGTCCTACTAACGGGGTAAGACATCACATCAGGAACTGTCCTACTAACGGGGTCAGACATCACATCAGGAACTGTCCTACTAACGGGGTCAGACATCACATCAGGAGCTGTCCTACTAACGGGGTAAGACAACACATCAGGAACTGTCCTAATGGGGTAAGACATCACATCAGGAACTGTCCTAATGGGGTAAGACATCACATCAGGAACTGTCCTACTAACGGGTAAGACATCACATCAGGAACTGTCCTACTAACGGGGTCAGACATCACATCAGGAACTGTCCTACTAACGGGGTCAGACAACACATCAGGAACTGTGTCCTACTAACGGGGTAAGACATCACATCAGGAACTGTGTCCTACTAACGGGGTAAGACAACACATCAGGAACTGTCCTAATGGGGTAAGACATCACATCAGGAACTGTCCTAATGGGGTAAGACGACACATCAGGAACTGTCCTAATGGGGTAAGACATCACATCAGGAACTGTCCTACTAACGGGTAAGACATCACATCAGGAACTGTCCTACTAACGGGGTCAGACATCACATCAGGAGCTGTCCTACTAACGGGGGTAAGACATCACATCAGGAACTGTCCTACTAACGGGGTAAGACAACACATCAGGAACTGTGTCCTACTAACGGGGTAAGACATCACATCAGGAACTGTGTCCTACTAACGGGGTAAGACATCACATCAGGAACTGTGTCCTACTAACGGGGTAAGACATCACATCAGGAACTGTCCTACTAACGGGGTAAGACAACACATCAGGAACTGTGTCCTACTAACGGGGTAAGACATCACATCAGGAACTGTGTCCTACTAACGGGGTAAGACATCACATCAGGAACTGTGTCCTACTAACGGGGTAAGACATCACATCAGGAACTGTCCTACTAACGGGGTCAGACATCACATCAGGAACTGTCCTACTAACGGGGTAAGACAACACATCAGGAACTGTCCTACTAACGGGGTAAGACAACACATCAGGAACTGTCCTACTAACGGGGTAAGACAACACATCAGGAACTGTCCGAATGGGGTAAGACATCACATCAGGAACTGTCCTACTAACGGGGTAAGACATCACATCAGGAACTGTCCTAACGGGGTAAGACAACACATCAGGAACTGTCCTACTAACAGGGTAAGACATCACATCCTTGGTGTGTGTGTGTGTTATCGTTGTTCAGAGCAACCCAGTAAGTGTGTGTCTGTGTGTGTGTGCGTGTGGTTGTCTGTGTGTGTGTGTGTGTGTGTGTGTGTGTGTGTGGTTGTGTGTGTGTGTGCGTGTGGTTGTCTGTGTGTGTGGTTGTCTGTGTGTGTGTGTGTGTGTTAGAAGGAGAAAGGGTTTGAGCCGCCCCAGAGGATCAAGAAGAGTACCGGCATCCCCCGTTCCTTCATGAAGGAAGTGGACGACCCGTCTATAAAGGGAGCCATGTTGACCAACACCGGCCACTACGCCATCCCTACGATAGACGCGTGAGTTACCTCCGACCTCTGACCCCCCCCCACCCCCCCCTCCCCCTGTTGACCAACACCGGCCACTACGCCATCCCTACGATAGACGCGTGAGTTACCTCCGACCTCTGTCCCCCTGTTGACCAACACCGGCCACTACGCCATCCCTACGATAGACGCGTGAGTTACTGCCGACCTCTGGACCCCCTGTTGACCAACACCGGCCACTACGCCATCCCTACGATAGACGCGTGGGTTACCTCCGACCTCTGACCCCCCCCCCCCCCCCCATGTTGACCAACACCGGCCACTACGCCATCCCTACGATAGACGCGTGAGTTACCTCCGACCTCTGACCCCCCCCCCCCTCCCCATGCGACCAACACCGGCCACTACGCCATCCCTACGATAGACGCGTGAGTTACCTCCGACCTCTGACCCCCCCCCCCCCCCTGTTGACCAACACCGGCCACTACGGCCACCCCTACGATAGACGCGTGAGTTACTGCTGACCTCTGACCTCTGAGTAGATGGTATCGAGTACAGTATATACATATGAGATGAGTAATGTAGGGTATGGTAACAGTATAGCTGGTTTAACAGTATATATATATGAGATGAGTAATGTAGGGTATGGTAACAGTATAGCTGGTTTAACAGTATATACATATGAGTATGAGTATGTAGGGTAACAGTATAGCTGGTTTAACAGTATATACATATGAGATGAGTAATGTAGGGTAACATTATAGCTGGTTTAACAGTATATATATATGAGATGAGTAATGTAGGGTACCATTATAGCTGGTTTAACAGTATATACATATGAGATGAGTAATGTAGGGTATGGTAAACATTATACTGGTTTAACAGTATATATATATGAGATGAGTAATGTAGGGTATGGTAACATTATAGCTGGTTTAACAGTATATATATATGAGATGAGTAATGTAGGGTATGGTAACAGTATAGCTGGTTTAACAGTATATATATATGAGATGAGTAATGTAGGGTATGGTAACATTATATATAGTGGCTAGTGAAACATTTATTACATCCAAATGTTAATTATTAAAGTGGCTAGAGATTTGAGTAACCACCTCAGACACGAGCTTTTAGAAAGGTTATGGTTTGCCTGACCTTTAACCCCTGACCTCTGACGTCTAACCCTCTGTGTGTGTGTGTCCTCCACAGTGAGGCCTACGCTTTAGGTAAGAAGGAGAGGCCTCCGTTCGTCCCCAAGGACCAGTCCAGTTCCGAGGAGGACGAGGATCCAGTCCTGATGAGCTCCTCTGTCTGCTCTGTAAAGACCTGATGACTGACGCTGTGGTCATTCCCTGCTGTGGCAACTCCTACTGCGACGACTGTGAGTCGACAAACACACACCTGTAAAGACCTGATGACTGACGCCGTCTCCTCTCCTCAGGTTATCCATAGTGACTGATGCTGTCTGCTCTGTAAAGACCTGATGACTGACGCCGGTCCTCTCCTCAGGTATCCATAGTGACTGATGCTGTCTCCTCTCCTCAGGTATCCATAGTGACTGATGCTGTCTCCTCTCCTCAGTATCCATAGTGACTGATGCTGTCTCCTCTCCTCAGGTATCCATAGTGACTGATGCTATCTCCTCTCCTCAGGTATCCATAGTGACTGATGCTGTCTCCTCTCCTCAGGTGTCCATAGTGACTGATGCTGTCTCCTCTCCTCAGGTGTCCATAGTGACTGATGCTGTCTCCGCAGGTATCCGTAGAGACTGATGCTGTCTCCTCTACGCAGGTATCCGTAGTGACTGATGCCGTCTCCTCTCCTCAGTTATCCGTAGTGACTGATGCTGTCTCCTCTCTTCAGGTATCCATAGTGACTGATGCTGTCTCCTCTCCTCAGGTATCCGTAGTGACTGATGCTGTCTCCTCTCCTCAGGTATCCGTAGTGACTGATGCTGTCTCCTCTCCTCAGGTATCCATAGTGACTGATGCTCTCTCCTCTCCTCAGGTATCCATAGTGACTGATGCTCTCTCCTCTCCTCAGGTATCCATAGTGACTGATGCTGTCTCCTCAGGTATCCATAGTGACTGATGCTGTCTCCTCAGGTATCCATAGTGACTGATGCTCTCTCCTCTCCTCAGGTATCCATAGTGACTGATGCTGTCTCCTCTCCTCAGGTATCCATAGTGACTGATGCTCTCTCCTCTCCTCAGGTATCCATAGTGACTGATGCTCTCTCCTCTCCACAGGTATCCCAAAGTGACTGATGCTCTCTCCTCTCCTCAGGTATCCATAGTGACTGATGCTGTCTCCTCTCCTCAGGTATCCATAGTGACTGATGCTCTCTCCTCTCCTCAGGTATCCATAGTGACTGATGCTCTCTCCTCTCCTCAGGTATCCATAGTGACTGATGCTCTCTCCTCTCCACAGGTATCCATAGTGACTGATGCTCTCTCCTCTCCTCAGGTATCCATAGTGACTGATGCTCTCTCCTCTCCTCAGGTATCCATAGTGACTGATGCTGTCTCCTCCGGTATCCATAGTGACTGATGCTCTCTCCTCTCCTCAGGTATCCATAGTGACTGATGCTGTCTCCTCTCCTCAGGTATCCGTACGTCTCTGCTGGAGTCAGAGGAACATGTGTGTCCCACCTGTAGCCAATCGAATGTCTCCCCCTGACGCGCTCATAGCCAATAAGTTCCTGCGCCAGGTAAAACTCTCTCAGGCTCCGCCTACTCAACCCTGGCCTTTATTTAGTGAGGTAACGTGTATGAAATGTTCCACAACATACAGGTGTCTTCAGAAGTATTCAGACCACTTGACTTTTTCCACATTTTGTTACGTTATACAGTCTTGTTCTAAAATTGATTAAATAGTTTTAAAAAAAATAGTCTACACACAATACCCCATAATGACATCCCCAATACCCCCTTAATGACATCCCAATACCCCCTAATGACATCCCAATACCCCCTAATGGACATCCCAATACCCCCTAATGACATCACAATACCCCCTAATGACATCCCAATACCCCCCTAATGACATCCCAATACCCCCTAATGACATCACAATACCCCCTAATGACATCACAATACCCCCTAATGGACATCCCAATACCCCCTAATGACATCACAATACCCCATAATGACATCACACTACCCGATACTGACATCAACAATATCCCATAATGAATCACACTACCCGATAGTGACATCACAATATCCCATAATGACATCACACTACCCGATAGTGACATCACAATATCCATAATGACATCACACTACCCGATAGTGACATCACAATATCCCATAATGAACATCACAATATCCATAATGACATAAAACACTACCCGATAGTGACATCACAATATCCCATAATGACATCACAATATCCCCATAATGACATCACACTACCCCATAATGACATCACAATATCCCATAATGACATAACACTACCCGATAGTGACATCACAATATCCCATAATGACATCACAATACCCCATAATGACATCACACTACCCTATTGTGACAAAGCTAAAACAGAAATATCACAGTTCCATCAGTATTCAGACCCTTCACTCAGTACTTTGTTGAAGCACCTTTGGCAGCGATTACAGCCTCGAGTCTTCTTGGGGTATGATGCTACAAGCTTGGCACACCTGTATTTGGGGAGTTTCTCCCATTCTTCTCTGCAGATCCTCTCAATCTCTGTCAGGTTGGATGGGGAGCGTTGCTGCACAGGTATTTTCAGGTCTCTCCAGAGATGTTAGATCGGGTTCAAGTCCGGGCCACTCAAGGGACATTCAGAAACTTGTTCCAAAGCCATTCTTGTGTCGTTGTCCTGTTGGAAGGTGAACCTTCGCCACCAGTCTGAGGTGCTGAGCGCTCTGAAGCAGGTTGTTACAAGGATCTCTTAGTACTTTGCTCCGTTCATCTTTTCCCTCGATCCTGACTAGTCTCCCAGTCCCTGCCGCTGAAAAAACATCCCCACAGCATGATGCTGCCACCACCACCCATGCTTCACCGTAGGGATGGTGCCAGGTTTCCTCCAGACGTGACGCTTGGCATTCAGGCCAAAGAGTTCAATCTTGGGTTTCATCAGACCAGAGATCTTGTTTCTCATGGTCTGAGAGTCCTTTAGGTGCCTTTTGGCAAATCCAAGAGGGCTGTCATGTGCCTTTTACTGAGGAGTGGCTTCTGTCTGGCCACTCTACATAAAGGCCTGATTGGTGGAGTGCTGCGGCCAACTCTAGGAAGAGTCTTGGTGGTTCCAAACTTTTTCCATTTGAGACTGATGGGGACAGCAGAAATGTTTTGGTTTCCCTTCCCCAGATCTGTGCCCTCGACACCAATCCTGTCTCAGATCTCTACGGAGAATTCCTTCGACCTCATGGCTATGTAAATAAATAATTATTATTATTACTGATTTCTG
>NW_022262711.1:30427-107927 GCF_002021735.2 Oncorhynchus kisutch
TTGTTCTGATGGACTGACTGTCGTTCTGACTGTCGTTCTGATGGACTGACTGTCATTATGACTGTTGTTCTGATGGACTGACTGTCATTCTGACTGTTGTTCTGATGGACTGACTGTCGTTCTGATGGACTGACTGTCATTCCGACTTGTTCTGATGGACTGACTGTCATTCAGATGGACAGACTGTCATTCGGACTGTTGTTCTGATAGACTGACTGTCATTCCGACTGTTGTTCTGATGGACTGACTGTCATTCTGATGGACTGACTGAGGAGTTGATCTTTCAGGACTGTCTCATTCTGACTGTTGTTCTGATGGACTGACTGTCTCATTCTGACTGTTGTTCTGATGGACTGACTGTCTCATTCTGACTGTTGTTCTGATGAACCGACTGTCATTCTGATTGTTGTTCTGATGGACCGACTGTCATTCTGACTGTTGTTCTGATGGACTGACTGTCATTCTGACTGTTGTTCTGATGGACTGACTGTCATTCTGACTGTTGTTCTGATGGACTGACTGTCATTCTGACTGTTGTTATGATGGACTGACTGTCTCATTCTGACTTGTTCTGATGGACTGACTGAGGAGTTGATCTGTCAGGTCAGGACTGTCTCATTCTGACTGTTGTTGACTTACTTCCTCCAATCTGTCCCCTAGACAACCAGGTGAGTTCCTAACCAATCAATGGCCTTAACTGATCAATCAAGTAGAAAGGGGGGGTTGGGGAGTGACAACTCGGACGCTCAGCCCTCCGTGGAATGAGTCTTGACACCTGTGTGTGATGTCATTCTTCTCTGCTAATATGTATTGTGTGAGTGACTGGGTCTCGTGCCCGCGTGCTGCTCTGACTGTTAGCCCACTGAACTAAAGTATCAAGTCTGTTTCGATCCGTGTGTGATGTCATTCTTCTCTGCTAATATGTATTGTGTGAGTGACTGGGTCTCGTGCCCGCGTGCTGCTCCTGACTGTTAGCCCACTGAACTAAAGTCTCAAGTCTGTTTCGATCCGTGTGTGATGTCATTCTTCTCTGCTAATATGTATTGTGTGAGTGACTGGGTCTCGTGCCCGCGTGCTGCTCTGACTGTTAGCCCACTGAACTAAAGTCTCAAGTCTGTTTCGATCCGTGTGTGATGTCATTCTTCTCTGCTAATATGTATTGTGTGAGTGACTGGGTCTCGTGCCCGCGTGCTGCTCTGACTGTTAGCCCACTGAACTAAAGTCTCAAGTCTGTTTCGATCCGTGTGTGTGATGTCATTCTTCTCTGCTAATATGTATTGTGTGAGTGACTGGGTCTCGTGCCCGCGTGCTGCTCCTGACTGTTAGCCCACTGAACTAAAGTCTCAGTCTGTTTCGATCCGCCTCTTAGTTTATCATTTAAACTACGATGGGAAAACCTTGTTGAACTTTTTTGCGGTATTGCTTCTCTCGTCTTACTTCTCCTACCGTTGTCCAAATATCTTCCTGTCGTCCCCCAGCTCCGACTGTCGCTACGGTAACCGGGAAAAGTCCAAGCTGGATGAGTTCACCAACGACTTTGCCAAGGAGCTGCTGGAGTACAGAAAGATCCAGAAGGAGAGACGACGCTCTTATTCCAGGTATAATACTCATATAATACAGAAGGTGAGGAGACTCTCTATTCCAGGTATAATACTCGTATAGAGAAGGAGAGGAGACTCTCTTATTCCAGGTATAATACTCATATAATACAGAAGGAGAGGAGACTCTCTTATTCCAGGTATAATACTCATATAATACAGGAGAGGAGACTCTTATTCCAGGTATAATACTCATATAATACAGGAGAGGAGACTCTTATTCCAGGTATAATACTCATATAATACAGGAGAGGAGACTCTCTTATTCCAGGTATAATACTCATATAATACAGAAGGAGAGGAGACTCTCTTATTCCAGGTATAATACTCATATAATACAGAAGGTGAGGAGACTCTCTTATTCCAGGTATAATACTCGTATAATACAGAAGGAGAGGAGACTCTCTTATTCCAGGTATAATACTCATATAATACAGAAGGAGAGGAGACTCTCTTATTCCAGGTATAATACTCGTATAATACAGAAGGAGAGGAGACTCTCTTATTCCAGGTATAATACTCGTATAATACAGAAGGAGAGGAGACTCTCTTATTCCAGGTATAATACTCATATAATACAGAAGGAGAGGAGACTCTCTTATTCCAGGTATAATACTCGTATAGTACCCATGCATTATTCACATAGTACTAATAACTGTAATACAATACTCCTACAATACTCGTATAATAGTATTCTATACCTGTGTAGTAGTATTCTATACTTGCAAAATAGTATTCTTTACTCATATAATAGTATTCTATACTACTAACACTTAATCTATCCCCCCTCTCTCTCTCTCTCTCTCTCTCTCTCTCTCTGTGTCTCTCTCTCTCTGTCTCTCTCTCTGTGTCTCTGTCTCTCTCTGTGTCTCTCTGTCTCTGTCTCTGTCTGTCTCTGTCTCTCTCTCTCTCTCTCTGTCTCTCTCTGTCTCTGTCTCTGTCTCTCTCTGTCTCTGTCTCTCTCTGTGTCTCTCTCTCTCTGTCTCTCTCTCTCTCTCTCTCTCTCTCTCTCTCTCTCAATTCAATTCAATTCAATTCAAGGGCTTTATTGGCATGGGAAACGTGTTAACATTGCCAAAGCAAGTGAGGTAGACAACATACAAAGTGAATATATAAAGTGCAAAACAACAAAAATGAACAGTAAACATTACACATACAGAAGTTTCAAAACAGTAAAGACATTACAAATGTCATATTATATATATATATATACAGTGTTCTAACAATGTACAAATGGCTAAAGGACACAAGATAAAATAAATAAGCATAAATATGGGTTGTATTTACAATGGTGTTTGTTCTTCACTGGTTGCCCTTTTCTCATGGCAACAGGTCACAAATCTTGCTGCTGTGATGGCACACTGTGGAATTTCACCCAGTAGATATGGGAGTTTTTCAAAATTGGATTTGTTTTCGAATTCTTTGTGGATCTGTGTAATCTGAGGGAAATATGTCTCTCTAATATGGTCATACATTGGGCAGGAGGTTAGGAAGTGCAGCTCAGTTTCCACCTCATTTTGTGGGCAGTGAGCACATAGCCTGTCTTCTCTTGAGAGCCAAGTCTGCCTACGGCGGCCTTTCTCAATAGCAAGGCTATGCTCACTGAGTCTGTACATAGTCAAGGCTTTCCTTAATTTTGGGTCAGTCACAGTGGTCAGGTATTCTGCCGCTGTGTACTCTCTGTGTAGGGCCAAATAGCATTCTAGTTTGCTCTGTTTTTTTGTTAATTCTTTCCAATGTGTTAAGTAGTTATCTTTTTGTTTTCTCATGATTTGGTTGGGTCTAATTGTGCTGCTGTCCTGGGGCTCTGTAGTGGGTGTTTGTGTTTGTGAACAGAGCCCCAGGACCAGCTTGCTTAGGGGACTCTTCTCCAGGTTCATCTCTCTGTAGGTGATGGCTTTGTTATGGAAGGTTTGTGAATCGCTTCCTTTTAGGTGGTTGTAGAATTTAACAGCTCTTTTCTGGATTTTGATAATTAGTGGGTATCGGCCTAATTCTGCTCTGCATGCATTATTTGGTGTTCTACGTTGTACACGGAGGATATTTTTGCAGAATTCTGCGTGCAGAGTCTCAATTTGGTGTTTGTCCCATTTTGTGAAGTCTTGGTTGGTGAGCGGACCCCAGACCTCACAACCATAAAGGGCAATGGGCTCTATGACTGATTCAAGTATTTTTAGCCAGATCCTAATTGGTATGTTGAAATTTATGTTTCTTTTGATGGCATAGAATGCCCTTCTTGCCTTGTCTCTCAGATCGTTCACAGCTTTGTGGAAGTTACCTGTGGTGCTGATGTTTAGGCCAAGGTATGTATAGTTTTTTGTGTGCTCTAGGGCAACAGTGTCTAGATGGAATTTGTATTTGTGGTCCTGGTGACTGGACCTTTTTTGGAACACCATTATTTTGGTCTTACTGAGATTTACTGTCAGGGCCCAGGTCTGACAGAATCTGTGCATAAGATCTAGGTGCTGCTGTAGGCCCTCCTTGGTTGGTGACAGAAGCACCAGATCATCAGCAAACAGCAGACATTTGACTTCGGATTCTAGCAGGGGGAGGCCGGGTGCTGCAGACTTTTCTAGTGCCCTCGCCAATTCGTTGATATATATGTTGAAGAGGGTGGGGCTTAAGCTGCATCCCTGTCTAACCCCACGACCCTGTGTGAAGAAATGTGTGTGTTTTTTGCCAATTTTAACCGCACACTTGTTGTTTGTGTACATGGATTTTATAATGTCGTATGTTTTACCCCCAACACCACTTTCCATCAGTTTGTATAGCAGACCCTCATGCCAGATTGAGTCGAAGGCTTTTTTGAAATCAACAAAGCATGAGAAGACTTTGCCTTTGTTTTGGTTTGTTTGATTGTCAATTAGGGTGTGCAGGGTGAATACATGGTCTGTTGTACGGTAATTTGGTAAAAAGCCAATTTGACATTTGCTCAGTACATTGTTTTCATTGAGGAAATGTACGAGTCTGCTGTTAATAATAATGCAGAGGATTTTCCCAAGGTTACTGTTGACACATATTCCACGGTAGTTATTGGGGTCAAATTTGTCTCCACTTTTGTGGATTGGGGTGATCAGTCCATGGTTCCAAATATTGGGGAAGATGCCAGAGCTAAGTATGATGTTAAAGAGTTTTAGTATAGCCAATTGGAATTTGTTGTCTGTATATTTGATCATTTCATTGAGGATACCATCAACACCACAGGCCTTTTTGGGTTGGAGGGTTTTTATTTTGTCCTGTAACTCTTTCAATGTAATTGGAGAATCCAGTGGGTTCTGGTAGTCTTTAATAGTTGATTCTAAGATCTGTGTTTGATCATGTATATGTTTTTGCTCTTTATTCTTTGTTATAGAGCCAAAAAGATTGGAGAAGTGGTTTACCCATACATCTCCATTTTGGATAGATAATTCTTCGTGTTGTTGTTTGTTTAGTGTTTTCCAATTTTCCCAGAAGTGGTTAGAGTCTATGGATTCTTCAATTGCATTGAGCTGATTTCTGACATGCTGTTCCTTCTTTTTCCGTAGTGTATTTCTGTATTGTTTTAGTGATTCACCATAGTGAAGGCGTAGACTCAGGTTTTCCGGGTCTCTATGTTTTTGGTTGGACAGGTTTCTCAATTTCTTTCTTAGATTTTTGCATTCTTCATCAAACCATTTGTCATTATTGTTAATTTTCTTCGGTTTTCTATTTGAGATTTTTAGATTTGATAGGGAAGCTGAGAGGTCAAATATACTGTTAAGATTTTCTACTGCCAAGTTTACACCTTCGCTATTACAGTGGAACGTTTTACCCAGGAAATTGTCTAAGAGGGATTGAATTTGTTGTTGCCTAATTGTTTTTTGGTAGGTTTCCAAACTGCATTCCTTCCATCTATAGCATTTCTTAATGTTACTCAGTTCCTTTGGCTTTGATGCCTCATGATTGAGTATTGCTCTGTTTAAGTAGACTGTGATTTTGCTGTGGTCTGATAGGGGTGTCAGTGGGCTGACTGTGAACGCTCTGAGAGACTCTGGGTTGAGGTCAGTGATAAAGTAGTCTACAGTACTACTGCCAAGAGATGAGCTATAGGTGTACCTACCATAGGAGTCCCCTCGAAGCCTACCGTTGACTATGTACATACCCAGCGTGCGACAGAGCTGCAGGAGTTGTGACCCGTTTTTGTTGGTTATGTTGTCATAGTTGTGCCTAGGGGGGCATATGGGGGAGGGAATGCTGTCACCTCCAGGCAGGTGTTTGTCCCCTTGTGTGCTGAGGGTGTCAGGTTCTTGTCCGGTTCTGGCATTTAGGTCACCACAGACTAGTACATGTCCCTGGGCCTGGAAATGATTGATTTCCCCCTCCAGGATGGAGAAGCTGTCTTCATTAAAATATGGGGATTCTAGTGGGGGGATATAGGTAGCACACAGGAGGACATTTTTCTCTGTTAGGATAATTTCTTTTTGAATTTCTAGCCAAATGTAGAATGTTCCTGTTTTGATTAATTTAATGGAGTGAGTTAGGTCTGCTCTATACCAAATTAGCATACCCCCTGAGTCCCTTCCCTGTTTCACACCTGGTAGTTTGGTGGATGGGACTACCAGCTCTCTGTAACCTAGAGGGCAACCAGTGGGTCCATCTCCTCTATACCAGGTTTCTTGCAGGATGACAATGTCTGTATTACCGATTTCTTTGGTGAAGTCCGGGTTTCTGCTCTTTAGGCCAAAGGCAGATGACCTCAGGCCTTGGATATTCCAGGATAATATAGTGAAGGCTTTTTGTTCCATAGAGTGTCCAATGATGTTGGTCGTGGTTTAGCCTCAGGCCAGTAAGTGTGAGCAAAGCCTGCTGAGCATCTGGTACATGCCATTGGCTTGGGCGAGTGTGAGAGTGGGGGTTGGGACTGTTTGCCCGCTCACTACCTGGGCGTATGTGTGGCTTCCATGTTGAGGCCATCTTTGCGGGGGTGGGGTGCATGGGGTGGGCAGGAGTGGCATAGGTCTGATCTGAGGGGGCCTAAATGGAGTGTGGGCATGGTTGACGTGGGGGGGTGTTGATTGGTTGGGGTGGGGGTGTGGATGTGTCTGGGTGTACTGTGGTCTGGATGTAATTCCTCTTGGCGTGGGTCCTCTATGTGTAGGTCCAGGGGGAGGTCCTGCAGATCTGGGAGGGTGTCTCGCTGGTCTGGGTGGGGTGTCTATTGATCTGTTACTCCTGTGTGGAGTGTTGGGGATACGTTTGAGAGCGATGTCCTTTAGAGTCCGGGCAAAGGTGGGCACTGCTGCCTTGTAGAGGTGGACCTGGTCATAGAGGCTGTTCAAGTCCAGGGTGGAGTGGTGGGCCAGGAAAACGTTTGGTTTTGAGGCACAGTCACGGGAAATACTTGCATTTACCCGCTGTATTGTGGCGGGGTGGAAGTCTTTTCGTGGTAGCAGGGTGGAGATAACCACTTGTGCGTTGGGGAAAGTAGAAGAAGCCTTTTCAATCACTCCCTTCAGTGCTGTGGCCACTCTTTCCTGCTGTGCTCTCAGGTCGTTTGTGCCTGTGTGTATTATTATGTGGCTGGGTGAGCCTAGTTTGGCCTCAGACAGAAGGTCTAGGGCGCGCTGGGTGTTTGGACACCAGAGTTTAGACACACTGTGTTTGGGAAAAAGTATTTTTTCTTCTATATATTTCCCATTTGAGTCCATAAGTAGTACAATCTGTGTCTTGTGTTTGTCCTCAGTGGGTGTGGGGGGGTTGACAGAAGGGCTATCAGGGTGGCTGACAGGGGGGGTGCTCAGAGGGGGTGAGAGCCTCTGGGCTTGGGGTTCTTCATTTGTCTGTTGTGCTGTGATGTCGACTCTATGGTCAGGGTCTGGTGTGGACTGTTCTGCTGTGATGTCGACTCTATGGTCAGGGTCTGGTGTGGACTGTTCTGCTGTGGTGTCGAGACTTTTGTTGGGTGCTGAGGTGGGCTGTTCTGCTGGCTTCTCTGTGGGGGTGGCCACCTCTCTAGTGGGTTGTTCTCTGTCACACGCCGTCCCCCTCAACTTCTCCTCCATCCCCCTCACCCTCTCCTCCATCCCCCTCAACCTCTCCTCCACCAGCAGTTTGATACTCTCCTCTAGTGCTCTGTTCTGCTCCTCTTTCTCCTGTTGTATTTGTCTCACCACTGTCCAAAGTGCAGATATGTCTCTGTCCACCTCCAGCTCTCCGGGTCTGGTTAAGGGGCTGTTGTTGTGCTGGACTGTTGTCTGGGTCTGTGCTGACTGAAGTGAAATCACCTGCTGTTCCAGCTCCACCTGCCTTATCTCCAGCTGGGTGAATTTGTCCTTCATTTCAATGAGGGAGTGGTAATCTGTGCTGGGAGGTTGACCCTCCGCTGGGGGTTGCTCATCTGTGGGGTTACATAATGAAGAGGTCTGGTCTGATCCTCTCGGGGTGGGGGTATCTTTATCAAGGGAGAGTTTCTCCTGCTGAGCTAATTCTTTGATTAGGTGAAAGTCCAGCTGAAACTGTTTGTGGTTACGCTGTACCATCACTGTTCCGGACTTATAGATATTTATATTACTTAACTCAGAGTCTTCGTTGTCAAGTATTCTGAGTTTCCACCCCTCGTTAATCCCCCCTCTCTTAACAGATGGGTAGTGTGCTAATATAGCACTGTGCCATGCCAGGGGATGGTTTGTGTGGAAGATAAGGTTGCTGATGTTCCCATTTTTGTAATAGTCAGCAAAAAGTGTCTCTTGATTTTCCATAAGGAGCTTCATTTTGTAATCTTTTCTTGCCTTCTCGTTCTTTACATGCACAGGGTACTGTATTTTAATTACCTCTGAACAGCGGGAGGGAGCTTCTAAGGCCTCTCCACTTGGTTGGGGTAGACTGTGTGACTCTCCTGCCATTGTTGGGCTAATGAGCTTTGACACCTCTCACTTGACACGTCAGTGCTATTTGAAGCTGTATCAAGCTTGGCAGAATTATGTTAGAATTAGAGTTAGAAATCCTTATAAAGTAATGTTGTGTATTTTTCTTCTTGGCTTTTGGAAAAAAAAAATATATAGTTTCAGACTAAGCATTACTCACTCAGTTCCAGGTTGGATGGTGTTTTCAGGTTTCTGTTGTTTTCCAGAGAATTTGCTGTATAGAGAAACAAATCTTGGTAGTTGTGAACCTTCCAGGTGATTCCGTAATTCCGTCCAAAATCAGGTTGTAGGTTTTAAGTTTTGATTTGAAGTAGGGGTTATGTTGTAGAGGGTAGAATCCAGTATGTGTTCCTGACAAAAAATCTAAGTTTATCTAACTCCTAATCTATCTTTTTTAAAGAAAATGCTGAAAAATGCAGGAGCTCATCTGATTGTGACTTCCTCTCTCTCTCTCTCTCTCTCTGTCTCTCTCTCTCTCTCTCTCTGTCTCTCTCTGTCTCTCTCTCTCTCTCTCTCTGTCTCTCTCCAGGTCTAGGTCGTCCTACAGTAGCTCATCCTACTCCAAATCCCGTTCCCGTTCTCGTTCGTACTCCCGTTCCTCCAGTCGATCCAGATCCCGTTCCAGATCCCGTTCCAGATCCCGTTCCAGGTCTTACTCCCGCTCTTCTCCGTACTCCCGCCGCCACGGACGACCTCGCGGCTACCGCTCCCATTCCCGTGGCTACCGCCGATCACGCTCGCCGCCGCCTTTCAGAGACGGTGGAGGGGCGGGACGGGGGAGAGGACGGGGACGAGGTTACCGGTCACGCTCTAGATCACCTGGCCAAGGGGGATACCGGACCCACACTCCTCCACCCCCAAGCTCCCGCAAGCCTGCCGCTGCTGGAGCGCCACCGGAGGGTGAGAGGAAGTACCCGGGCCGGACCCGGGAGAGGGATCGGGAGCCGGCGGTGTACGACCGGGGTCCAGAGCACAAAGACCCGTACGAGAGGGAGAGGGTACCGGGAGTGGGAGAAGGAGTACAGGGAATGGTATGAGAAATACTTCAAAAACTACAACTCCCACAACCCTCCTCCCAATAACCCTCCTCCCCACAGGGGCCGACCCCCCCTTGGTTTCGCCCCCGCCCCTGTGACACCCCCAGCCGGACGAGACAGAGACCCCTACAACCCTCCTCCACCCTCGGACTTCTACCCCTCCCCCCGACACCGCCTGGACCGTGGATCCTCCCCCTTCAGTCGAGGGAGGAGGCGAGGTGAGGGCTATCCTCCTCCCCCCTCACACCCCTCCCCCAGGGGCAGGAACCAGCCAATGACTTACCAGGAGAAGTGTGCTGAGCAGTTTGGAACTCTGCCGCTGTCCCGGTCAGCCAATCAGGATCATCAGACGCCACTGAAGGTCGCAGACAGAGATCCGTCGTCGAGCGTCGCCTCTCCCGCGGTCACTGTGACCTCCGACCTGAATGAGCAGAAGCACAGGAAGAGGAAGAAGAGGAAGACTGAGCGAGGGAGAGGGGAGTCCTTCAGTGCTTCTGACTCTACGGACGACGCTCGGAAAGAAGAGACGGAGGAGAAGAAGAAGAGAACTGGGAGTACTCCCATTGGTTCGTCAAGCCATGACGACTCCACCCCAGTACGGGACGAGCCAATAGACAGCGACGCCTCAGACTCAGTCCCGGACAAAGCTGATAGGTGGACCAGGGACAGTAAGGAGGAGGAAGTGAGGAGAAAGAGTGACAGAGTTTATAAACGCGGACCGGACTCCAGCGTAGCGAGGAAAGACTCATCGTCCAAGAGCTGGAAGACTGTTAGAGAGACAGACCGGGACCAGATCGGTACAGACCGGGACAAGACTGGTACAGACCGGGACCAGATCGGTACAGACCGGGACAAGACTGGTACAGACCGGGACCAGATCGGTACTGACCGGGACAAGACTGGTACAGACCGGGACAAGACTGGTACAGCCGGTTTAGCCTACCAGAAGACTTCTCTAACAGAACCGTCAGCCAAACGGGTCAAAGATGAATCTATTCCCCTCCAACCAGACTCTTGCACCTCCCTCCAGAGAGAGATGGAACTCCAACACCCTGCGCCCCTAGCATCAGCTCCCAAACTACCTCTTCCTAAACCCCACGCAGACCAGCTCGACACAGTTAGAATCAACCCAGACCTATTCAAACCGTTTAGAACCGACCCAAACCAATTTAAACCTGTCAGAACCGACCCAGACCAGTTTAAACCCGTCAGAACCGACACAAACCAGTTTAAACCTGTCAGAACCGACTCAGACCAGTTCAACACAGTTAGAACCGACCCAGACCAGTTTAAACCGGTTAGAACCGGCCCGGGTCAGTTTAAACCGTTCAGAACCGACCTGGACCATTCCAGACCAGCCAAGGAGGAGCAGAGAGGGAAGAGAGATCCAGGGTTTCGGCAGGACAGGGGCTCAGGGAGAGAGGACAAGCCCAGGAGAGAGGCTGACATCAAGGTGGGTAGAGAACAGGAGAGAGACCCTGGCAAAGCTCCAGACACCAAGTCTGAGAAGAAGTGGAGGAGGAGGAAGGAGGAGGAGGAGAGGAGAAAGGAGGAGAGGAGTATGTCTGATAAGGAGATGGAGGTGCCCCGAATCAAATCTCCCGGAGTGGAGCTCACCGAGACCGTAAAACCCTGCAACCTCAAACGTGACGTAGAGGAGGAGAGGGAGAGGGCTTCCGTAAGGCCTCTGATGGAGAGTGGGATGAAAGGAGGAGAACCTCAGAGGAAGATTAAGCCCAACAGAGAAGAAGGGAGGAGGGCCGGCAAGCTTGCGGGCGTGGCCGGAACAGAGGCAGCCAATCAGAGCAGCTATATAAAGGGAAGCGTGGAGAGGAGCAAAGCCAAGAGGAACCGTAAGGTCCTAGCATCCGACGGACCGGGAACCACAGTGGACTACACCAGGTGAGACTGGCTGTGTGGAAAACTGATTGTTTCATCTAGTAGTAACGAGTGTCTACCTGAGTGGGTTGACAGGAAGTCTGTCTGGGATAACAGTGTCAATGTCAAGTCATAACACATGATACAGTCCTACCCAATCCCCCAGGGGGCAGTAGTCCTGTGTGGAGGAGGAGGAGGTGTCTATATTAACTATGTGTTGTTGTGTATTACACCACCAGTCCCCCAGGGGGCAGTAGTCCTGTGAGGAGGAGGAGGAGGAGGTGTCTATATTAACTATGTGTTGTTGTGTATTACATCACCAGTCCCCCAGTGGGCAGTAGTCCTGTGAGGAGGAGGAGGAGGTGTCTATATTAACTATGTGTTGTTGTGTATTACACCACCAGTCCCCCAGTGGGCAGTAGTCCTGTGAGGAGGAGGAGGTGGAGGTGTCTATATTAACTATGTGTTGTTGTGTATTACACCACCAGTCCCCCAGGGGGCAGTAGTCCTGTGAGGAGGAGGAGGAGGAGGTGTCTATATTAACTATGTGTTGTTGTGTATTACACCACCAGTCCCCCAGGGGGCAGTAGTCCTGTGAGGAGGAGGAGGAGGTGTCTATATTAACTATGTGTTGTTGTGTATTACACCACCAGTCCCCCAGGGGGCAGTAGTCCTGTGAGGAGGAGGAGGAGGAGGAGGTGTCTATATTAACTATGTGTTGTTGTGTATTACACCACCAGTCCCCCAGGGGGCAGTAGTCCTGTGAGGAGGAGGAGGAGGAGGTGGTGTCTATATTAACTATGTGTTGTTGTGTATTACATCACCAGTCCCCCAGTGGGCAGTAGTCCTGTGAGGAGGAGGAGGTGGAGGTGTCTATATTAACTATGTGTTGTTGTGTATTACACCACCAGTCCCCCAGGGGGCAGTAGTCCTGTGTGTGGCGATGGATCAGAGGGCAGAGCAGAGCAGAGGAAGACTGTCGTTAAAACACTGGAGGAATACACCAACGACAGCTCGGCACCTGCTGACGGACATATAGTACTCATACAGGTCAGAGACACACAGCTCTACACCTGTTAGACTAGATAGTACTCATACAGGAGACACACAGCTCTACACCTGTTAGACTAGATAGTACTCATACAGGTCAGAGAGACACAGCTCTACACCTGTTAGACTAGATAGTACTCATACAGGTCAGAGAGACACAGCTCTACACCTGTTAGACTAGATAGTACTCATACAGGTCAGAGACACACAGCTCTACACCTGTTAGACTAGATAGTACTCATACAGGTCAGAGAGACACAGCTCTACACCTGTTAGACTAGATAGTACTCATACAGGTCAGAGACACACAGCTCTACACCTGTTAGACTAGATAGTACTCATACAGGTCAGAGACACACAGCTCTACACCTGTTAGACTAGATAGTACTCATACAGGTCAGAGAGACACAGCTCTACACCTGTTAGACTAGATAGTACTCATACAGGTCAGAGACACACAGCTCTACACCGGTTAGACTAGATAGTACTCATACGGCTCTACACCTGTTAGACTAGATAGTACTCATACAGGTCAGAGACACACAGCTCTACACCTGTTAGACTAGATAGTACTCATACAGGAGACACACAGCTCTACACCTGTTAGACTAGATAGTACTCATACAGCTCTACACCTGTTAGACTAGATAGTACTCATACAGGTCTACACCTGTTAGACTAGATAGTACTCATACAGGTCTACACCTGTTAGACTAGATAGTATTCATACAGGAGACACACAGCTCTACACCTGTTAGACTAGATAGTACTCATACAGGTCAGAGACACACAGCTCTACACCTGTTAGACTAGATAGTACTCATACGGCTCTACACCTGTTAGACTAGATAGTACTCATACAGGTCTACACCTGTTAGACTAGATAGTACTCATACAGGTCTACACCTGTTAGACTAGATAGTACTCATACAGGAGACACACAGCTCTACACCTGTTAGACTAGATAGTACTCATACAGGTCAGAGACACACAGCTCTACACCTGTTAGACTAGATAGTACTCATACAGGAGACACACAGCTCTACACCTGTTAGACTAGATAGTACTCATACAGCTCTACACCTGTTAGACTAGATAGTACTCATACAGGTCTACACCTGTTAGACTAGATAGTACTCATACAGGTCTACACCTGTTAGACTAGATAGTACTCATACAGGAGACACACAGCTCTACACCTGTTAGACTAGATAGTACTCATACAGGTCAGAGACACACAGCTCTACACCTGTTAGACTAGATAGTACTCATACAGGAGACACACAGCTCTACACCTGTTAGACTAGATAGTACTCATACAGCTCTACACCTGTTAGACTAGATAGTACTCATACAGGTCTACACCTGTTAGACTAGATAGTACTCATACAGGTCTACACCTGTTAGACTAGATAGTACTCATACAGGAGACACACAGCTCTACACCTGTTAGACTAGATAGTACTCATACAGGTCAGAGACACACAGCTCTACACCTGTTAGACTAGATAGTACTCATACGGCTCTACACCTGTTAGACTAGATAGTACTCATACAGGAGACACACAGCTCTACACCTATTAGACTAGATAGTACTCATACAGGAGACACACAGCTCTACACCTATTAGACTAGATAGTACTCATACAGGAGACACACAGCTCTACACCTGTTAGACTAGATAGTACTCATACAGGTCAGAGACACACAGCTCTACACCTGTTAGACTAGATAGTACTCATACAGGTCAGAGACACACAGCTCTACACCTGTTAGACTAGATAGTACTCATACAGGTCAGAGACACACAGCTCTACACCTGTTAGACTAGATAGTACTCATACAGGTCAGAGACACACAGCTCTACACCTGTTAGACTAGATAGTACTCATACAGGTCAGAGACACACAGCTCTACACCTGTTAGACTAGATAGTACTCATACAGGTCAGAGACACACAGCTCTACACCTGTTAGACTAGGTATTACTCATACAGGTCAGAGACACACAGCTCTACACCTGTTAGACTAGATAGTACTCATACAGGAGACACACAGCTCTACACACCCTGAATCAATGAAGACGTGTTCTCTTCTCTCCTCATCCAGGTCCCTCGCTCCAAGTGGGAGAAGGAGGACTACGAATCAGAGGAAGAAGAAGGAGGAGGGGTCCGGGTTCAACTCCGCCCCCTGCTCACCCCCTCCCTCCCTTTCCCCCCTGGACCCCACATCACCGTGACGACGGAGACTGAGGCAGGGCGAAGGAAAGAGAGGGACTGTACCTTTCCCAAGCCAGAGAGAACTATGTCCCCCTCTAGTGGCAGGGACAGAGAAGACGGCCTGCAGGATGGAAAACACTCCGGAGACCCCATCCCTTCTGAGAGAGACGGAGAGACGGAGAGAGAGAGAGATCAGTTAAAGGAAAAGGAGCAGGAGAGGGAAAGGGATAACGAACGGGACAGAGAGCGGGAGAAAGAGAGAGAAAGAGAGAGGGAACACAGCCGTGCTTCTGACAAAGATATGGACAGACCGAGAAAGATTCCCTCTTCCTCTCAGCGGCCGGAGAGGAGAGAGAGAGAAGGAGAGAGGACTGGGGAGAGAGGGATCGACCACAGCAGCGAAAAGAGCTCCTCTCAGCGGCCGGAGCGAGAGAGGAGAGAGAGGACTGGGGAGAGAGGGATCGACCACATCAGTGAGAAGAGCTCCTCTCAGCGGCCGGAGCGAGAGAGGAGAGAGAGAGGAGGAGAGAGGACTGGGGAGAGAGGGATCGACCACATCAGTGAGAAGAGCTCCTCTCAGCGGCCGGAGCGAGAGAGGAGAGAGAGAGGAGGAGAGAGGACTGGGGAGAGAGGGAGCGACCACGTCAGTGAGAAGAGCTCCTCTCAGCGGCCGGAGCGAGAGAGGAGAGAGAGAGGAGGAGAGAGGACTGGGGAGAGAGGGAGCGACCACATCAGTGAGAAGAGCTCCTCTCAGCGGCCGGAGCGAGAGAGGAGAGAGAGAGGAGGAGAGAGGACTGGGGAGAGAGGGAGTGACCACAGCAGCGAAAAGAGTTCCTCTTCCTCCTCACACTCTTACTCACGAGATCGTAAACCTTTTTCTTCTTCCAGGGACCACAAAGCGACCTCTGACCCCAGAGCCAGGGAGCACAGAGACCACAAACATAAAGACCACAACGACCAGAACTCCTCCACCGTTGACCGTAACACCAACTCTACTGACCGTAGACCACTAGACGACCAGGAGACCACCAGAGAACACAGAGACCACCTCGACCCCAAACACAAAGACCACAGAGAGCTAGACAGTGCCTCTCCCGTCTCAAAGAGAGCCCTACCCCCATCGGAACCCTCCTCCTCCAGCACCCAAAGATCTCAGGGAAGCTCTGAGCCCACCAGACCTAGCGAAAGCAGCCCTGGCAGGGACACGACGCAGGACAGATACCCCTCTCCTCAGGTCTCCATCTCTGTGGAGAACCAGCCCGCGAGGGGGAAGGCTGAGGGAGAAGAGCCCAGAGTAGAGCGCTCCTCAGCAGGGAGACAGAGCCAACAGGCCAGCCTAGGAAACCTAGAGAAGGAGATGAGTGGTGGAAAGCCCCACCAACACCCAGCCTCACTCCTACAGCCCCCCAGGACTGACAACAGGGCAGGGGTGCCCCGAGCTGTCAGAGAGAGAGAGAGAAAGAAAGAGAGAGAGTGGCAGATGCAAAAGATGAGGGAGATGATGGAGAAGGAGAGAGATGAGGAGGGAGATAAAGAGGTCGATAGGGAGAAGGAGAGAGAGAGAGGGGTCGAAAGGGAGAAGGAGAGAGAGAGAGGGGTCGAAAGGGAGAAGGAGAGAGAGAGAGGGGTTGATAGGGTGAAGGAGAGAGAGAGAGGGGTCGATAGGGAGAAGGAGAGAGAGAGGGGGGTCGATAGGGAGAAGGAGAGAGAGAGAGGGGTCGATAGGGAGAAGGAGAGAGAGAGGGGTCGAAAGGGAGAAGGAGAGAGAGAGGGGGGTCGATAGGGAGAAGGAGAGAGAGAGGGGGGTCGATAGGGAGAAGGAGAGAGAGAGGGGGGTCGATAGGGAGAAGGAGAGAGAGAGAGGGGTCGATAGGGAGAAGGAGAGAGGGAGGGAGAACCCTAAAGTCAGACCTCCTCCCTCGGTCCCTTCTTCCAGACCTCCTCCCTCGGCCCCTTCCAGACCCCCTCAATCGGTCCCTTCTTCCAGACCTCCTCCCTCGGTCCCTTCTTCCAGACCTTCTCCTGACCTGGTCAGAGAGACTGATGAGGCCTTCGTACCTGACTACAGCGAGGGAGAGATCTCAGAGGGGGAGGAGGAAGGAGAGAGAGCTCTGGAGGGAGAGAGAGCTCTGGAGGGAGAGAGAGCTCTGGAGGGAGAGAGAGCTCTGGAGGGAGAGAGAGAGGTGGAGGGAGAGAGAGCGCTGGAGGGAGAGAGAGAGGAGCATGGGGGGGACAGCGGCAGAAGTCGTAGCAGCAGCGCCAGCTCTGTCGGTAGCCTGGGCAACAAGAAAGACAAGAAGAAGAAAGATAGAAAAGAGAAGAAGAAACAGAAGAAGAAGAAGAAGAAGAAGGATAGAAAGCAGAAGAGACAGGGGAGCCTGGACGCTGAGGAGGGAGAGATCACGGGACTGAAACACAAGAAGAAGAACAAGGAGAATGAGAGAGAAGAAGAAGAGGGATAGAAAGCAGAAGAGACAGGGGGAGCCTGGACGCTGAGGAGGGAGAGATCACGGGACTGAAACACAAGAAGAAGAACAAGGAGAATGAGAGAGAAGAAGAAGAGGAGGAGGAGGAGAGAAGAAGACCAAATGGCTAGCGTGGCCTTATGAGACGTTTTCGTTGTGAAGCATTTTTCGACACGTTTCAGCCCAAGGCTCGTGGCCCCTAAACCCTTATTCCCTAACTAGTGCACGACTTAAGGACAAGCCTAGTGTACTAAGAAGGGAATTCGGGTGCCATTTTTCGGAGGAAAGAGACTTGGTTTTCTTCCCTCCGGTCAGTGAACTGTAAGGTCCTCAGAGAGGCATCACACAGCCTGTATTCCAAACACCTATTCCCTATATAGGGCCCTATGTAGGGAACGTGGGTGTCGTTTGTGACGGGACACCCCGTAGTGTAGATCGTAAAGAGGACTTAAACCGCTCTGCTCTGCAAGCTGTTCACTCTAGTTCAACACTTTCAAGGGGGATGTTTAGTTTAGTTTTTTTTCGCTGAGGATTTGGAATAATTTAATGAATTTAAAGGCTGATGTATAAAATATATATATAGTTGTTTTTTTGGACTCTGCTAAAGCAGAGGCTGTTTGCTTGGACGAGTCGGTTTACTTGAATGATGCTTCGAACTTTGATTTCAAATTTTTTTTGTGTGTTTAAAAAAAATTAATAAAAGGATGTTATTGCTGAACCTTGATTTGTCCCTCCAGTCCCCCCGTCCACCCCACCCACCCCCCAGTCCCCCCCGTCCCCCCCACCCACCCCCCAGTCCCCCCCGTCCACCCCCCAGTCACCCCCGTCCACCCCACCCACCCCCCCGTCCACCCCACCCACCCCCCAGTCACCCCCGTCCACCCCACCCACCCCCCGTCCCCCCCACCCACCCCCCCGTCCACCCCACCCACCCCCCCCAGTCCCCCCCGTCCACCCCACCCACCCCCCAGTCCCCCCCGTCCACCCCACCCACCCCCCAGTCCCCCCCACCCACCCCCCCGTCCACCCCACCCACCCCCCAGTCCCCCCCGTCCCCCCCACCCACCCCCCCCACCCACCCCCAGTCCCCCCCGTCCCCCCCACCCACCCCCAGTCCCCCCCGTCCACCACACCCACCCCCCAGTCCCCCCCGTCCCCCCCACCCACCCCCAGTCCCCCCCGTCCACCCCACCCACCCCCCAGTCCCCCCCGTCCACCCCACCCACCCCCCAGTCCCTCCAGTCCCCCCTGTCCACCCCACCTACCACCCAGGTCTTTATGGAAGAGTTTCTACGACCTGGGAGGGATCCCAAATAGCAACCAGTTCCCGATGTAGTGGACTAGATACAGAATAGTGAACCGTTCTGGACACGCACACACACAATATATACCATCTGATTAGATATGTATTCTAGAGTGACAATACCATCTTTCATATCAGATATACATTCTCTAGAGTGACAATACCATCTTTCATATCAGATATACATTCTCTAGAGTGAAAATACCATCTATATGCATTCTCTAGGGTGAAAATACCATCTTTCATATCAGATATACATTCTCTAGAGTGAAAATACCATCTTTCATATCAGATATACATTCTCTAGAGTGAAAATACCATCTTTCAAATCAGATATACATTCTCTAGAGTGAAAATACCATCTTTTCGTGTCAGATATACATTCTCTAGATTGAAAATACCATCTTTCATATCAGATATACATTCTCTAGCGTGAAAATACCATCTTTCATATCAGATATACATTCTCTAGAGTAAAAACGTGTTGGAGGAGGACGAAAAGCACTATCGAGATGTGAATGAATGTTTCTCTGCTGTCAACAGACTGAGCTAGACTGACCTAGAGGTAGTTGTGGGTCTATATTACTCTGCTGTCAACAGACTGACCTAGAGGTAGTTGTGGGTCTATATTACTCTGCTGTCAACAGACTGAGCTAGACTAACCTAGAGGTAGTTGTGGGTCTCTATTACTCTGCTGTCAACAGACTGAGCTAGACTGACCTAGAGGTAGTTGTGGGTCTATATTACTCTGCTGTCAACAGACTGAGCTAGACTGACCTAGAGGTAGTTGTGGGTCTATGTTACTCTGCTGTCAACAGACTGAGCTAGACTGACCTAGAGGTAGTTGTGGGTCTATATTACTCTGCTGTCAACAGACTGAGCTAGACTGACCTAGATGTAGTTGTGGGTCTATATTACTCTGCTGTCAACAGACTGAGCTAGACTGACCTAGAGGTAGTTGTGGGTCTATATTACTCTGCTGTCAACAGACTGAGCTAGACTAACCTAGAGGTAGTTGTGGGTCTATATTACTCTGCTGTCAACAGACTGAGCTAGACTGACCTAGAGGTAGTTGTGGGTCTCTATTACTCTGCTGTCAACAGACTGCCCTAGACTAACCTAGAGGTAGTTGTGGGTCTATATTACTCTGCTGTCAACAGACTGAGCTAGACTGACCTAGAGGTAGTTGTGGGTCTATATTACTCTGCTGTCAACAGACTGAGCTAGACTGACCTAGAGGTAGTTGTGGGTCTCTATTACTCTGCTGTCAACAGACTGACCTAGAGGTAGTTGTTGGTCTATATTACTCTGCTGTCAACAGACTGAGCTAGAGTGACCTAGAGGTAGTTGTGGGTCTATATTACTCTGCTGTCAACAGACTGAGCTAGACTGACCTAGAGGTAGTTGTGGGTCTATATTACTCTGCTGTCAACAGACTGAGCTAGACTGACCTAGAAGTAGTTGTGGGTCTATATTACTCTGCTCTCAACAGACTGAGCTAGACTAACCTAGAGGTAGTTGTGGGTCTATATTACTCTGCTGTCAACAGACTGAGCTAGACTGACCTAGAGGTAGTTGTGGGTCTATATTACTCTGCTGTCAACAGACAGCTAGACTGACCTAGAGGTAGTTGTGGGTCTATATTACTCTGCTGTCAACAGACTGAGCTAGACTAACCTAGAGGTAGTTGTGGGTCTCTATTACTCTGCTGTCAACAGACTGAGCTAGACTAACCTAGAGGTAGTTGTGGGTCTCTATTACTCTGCTGTCAACAGACTGAGCTAGAGGTAGTTGTGGGTCTATATTACTCTGCTGTCAACAGACTGAGCTAGACTAACCTAGAGGTAGTTGTGGGTCTCTATTACTCTGCTGTCAACAGACTGAGCTAGACTGACCTAGAGGTAGTTGTGGGTCTATATTACTCTGCTGTCAACAGACTGAGCTAGACTGACCTAGAGGTAGTTGTGGGTCTATGTTACTCTGCTGTCAACAGACTGAGCTAGACTGACCTAGAGGTAGTTGTGGGTCTATATTACTCTGCTGTCAACAGACTGAGCTAGACTGACCTAGAGGTAGTTGTGGGTCTATATTACTCTGCTGTCAACAGACTGAGCTAGACTGACCTAGAGGTAGTTGTGGGTCTATATTACTCTGCTGTCAACAGACTGAGCTAGACTAACCTAGAGGTAGTTGTGGGTCTATATTACTCTGCTGTCAACAGACTGAGCTAGACTGACCTAGAGGTAGTTGTGGGTCTCTATTACTCTGCTGTCAACAGACTGCCCTAGACTAACCTAGAGGTAGTTGTGGGTCTATATTACTCTGCTGTCAACAGACTGAGCTAGACTGACCTAGAGGTAGTTGTGGGTCTATATTACTCTGCTGTCAACAGACTGAGCTAGACTGACCTATAGGTAGTTGTGGGTCTCTATTACTCTGCTGTCAACAGACTGACCTAGAGGTAGTTGTTGGTCTATATTACTCTGCTGTCAACAGACTGAGCTAGAGTGACCTAGAGGTAGTTGTGGGTCTATATTACTCTGCTGTCAACAGACTGAGCTAGACTGACCTAGAGGTAGTTGTGGGTCTATATTACTCTGCTGTCAACAGACTGAGCTAGACTGACCTAGAAGTAGTTGTGGGTCTATATTACTCTGCTCTCAACAGACTGAGCTAGACTAACCTAGAGGTAGTTGTGGGTCTATATTACTCTGCTGTCAACAGACTGAGCTAGACTGACCTAGAGGTAGTTGTGGGTCTATATTACTCTGCTGTCAACAGACAGCTAGACTGACCTAGAGGTAGTTGTGGGTCTATATTACTCTGCTGTCAACAGACTGAGCTAGACTAACCTAGAGGTAGTTGTGGGTCTCTATTACTCTGCTGTCAACAGACTGAGCTAGACTAACCTAGAGGTAGTTGTGGGTCTCTATTACTCTGCTGTCAACAGACCGAGCTAGACTAACCTAGAGGTAGTTGTGGGTCTATATTACTCTGCTGTCAACAGACTGAGCTAGACTGACCTAGAGGTAGTTGTGGGTCTATATTACTCTGCTGTCAACAGACTGAGCTAGACTGACCTAGAGGTAGTTGTGGGTCTATATTACTCTGCTGTCAACAGACTGAGCTAGACTGACCTAGAGGTAGTTGTGGGTCTATGTTACTCTGCTGTCAACAGACTGAGCTAGACTGACCTAGAGGTAGTTGTGGGTCTCTATTACTCTGCTGTCAACAGACTGAGCTAGACTGACCTAGAGGTAGTTGTGGGTCTATATTACTCTGCTGTCAACAGACTGAGCTAGACTAAACTAGAGGTAGTTGTGGGTCTCTATTACTCTGCTGTCAACAGACTGAGCTAGACTGACCTAGAGTAGTTGTGGGTCTATATTACTCTGCTGTCAACAGACTGAGCTAGACTAAACTAGAGGTAGTTGTGGGTCTATATTACTCTGCTGTCAACAGACTGAGCTAGACTGACCTAGAGGTAGTTGTGGGTCTATATTACTCTGCTGTCAACAGACTGACCTAGAGGTAGTTGTGGGTCTATATTACTCTGCTGTCAACAGACTGAGCTAGACTAACCTAGAGGTAGTTGTGGGTCTATATTACTCTGCTGTCAACAGACTGAGCTAGACTGACCTAGAGGTAGTTGTGGGTCTATATTACTCTGCTGTCAACAGACTGAGCTAGACTGACCTAGAGGTAGTTGTGGGTCTCTATTACTCTGCTGTCAACAGACTGACCTAGAGGTAGTTGTGGGTCTAAATTACTCTGCTGTCAACAGACTGAGCTAGAGTGACCTAGAGGTAGTTGTGGGTCTATATTACTCTGCTGTCAACAGACTGACCTAAACTGACCTAGAGGTAGTTGTGGGTCTATATTACTCTGCTGTCAACAGACTGAGCTATAGGTAGTTGTGGGTCTATATTACTCTGCTGTCAACAGACTGAGCTAGACTAACCTAGAGGTAGTTGTGGGTCTATATTACTCTGCTGTCAACAGACTGAGCTAGACTGACCTAGAGGTAGTTGTGGGTCTCTATTAGTCTGCTGTCAACAGACTGCCCTAGACTAACCTAGAGGTAGTTGTGGGTCTATATTACTCTGCTGTCAACAGACTGAGCTAGACTGACCTAGAGGTAGTTGTGGGTCTATATTACTCTGCTGTCAACAGACTGAGCTAGACTGACCTAGAGGTAGTTGTGGGTCTCTATTACTCTGCTGTCAACAGACTGACCTAGAGGTAGTTGTGGGTCTAAATTACTCTGCTGTCAACAGACTGAGCTAGAGTGACCTAGAGGTAGTTGTGGGTCTATATTACTCTGCTGTCAACAGACTGAGCTAGACTGACCTAGAAGTAGTTGTGGGTCTATATTACTCTGCTGTCAACAGACTGAGCTAGACTGACCTAGAGGTAGTTGTGGGTCTATATTACTCTGCTGTCAACAGACAGCTAGACTGACCTAGAGGTAGTTGTGGGTCTATATTACTCTGCTGTCAACAGACTGAGCTAGACTAACCTAGAGGTAGTTGTGGGTCTCTATTACTCTGCTGTCAACAGACTGGGCTAGACTAACCTAGAGGTAGTTGTGGGTCTATATTACTCTGCTGTCAACAGACTGAGCTAGACTAACCTAGAGGTAGTTGTGGGTCTATATTACTCTGCTGTCAACAGACTGAGCTAGACTAACCTAGAGGTAGTTGTGGGTCTATATTACTCTGCTGTCAACAGACTGAGCTAGACTAACCTAGAGGTAGTTGTGGGTCTATATTTCTCTGCTGTCAACAGACTGACCTAGAGGTAGTTGTGGGTCTATATTTCTCTGCTGTCAACAGACTGAGCTAGACTGACCTAGAGGTAGTTGTGGGTCTATATTACTCTGCTGTCAACAGACTGAGCTAGACTAACCTAGAGGTAGTTGTGGGTCTATATTCTCTGCTGTCAACAGACTGAGCTAGACTGACCTAGAGGTAGTTGTGGGTCTATATTACTCTGCTGTCAACAGACTGAGCTAGACTAACCTAGAGGTAGTTGTGGGTCTATATTACTCTGCTGTCAACAGACTGAGCTAGACTGACCTAGAAGTAGTTGTGGGTCTATATTACTCTGCTGTCAACAGACTGAGCTAGACTGACCTAGAGGTAGTTGTGGGTCTATATTACTCTGCTGTCAACAGACTGAGCTAGACTGACCTAGAGGTAGTTGTGGGTCTATATTACTCTGCTGTCAACAGACTGAGCTAGACTAACCTAGAGGTAGTTGTGGGTCTCTATTAGTCTGCTGTCAACAGACTGAGCTAGACTAAACTAGAGGTAGTTGTGGGTCTATATTACTCTGCTGTCAACAGACTGAGCTAGACTAACCTAGAAGTAGTTGTGGGTCTATATTACTCTGCTGTCAACAGACTGAGCTAGACTGACCTAGAGGTAGTTGTGGGTCTATATTACTCTGCTGTCAACAGACTGAGCTAGACTGACCTAGAGGTAGTTGTGGGTCTATATTACTCTGCTGTCAACAGACTGAGCTAGACTAACCTAGAGGTAGTTGTGGGTCTATATTACTCTGCTGTCAACAGACTGAGCTAGACTGACCTAGAGGTAGTTGTGGGTCTCTATTACTCTGCTGTCAACAGACTGAGCTAGACTGACCTAGAGGTAGTTGTGGGTCTATATTACTCTGCTGTCAACAGACTGAGCTAGACTGACCTAGAGGTAGTTGTGGGTCTATATTACTCTGCTGTCAACAGACTGAGCTAGACTGACCTAGAGGTAGTTGTGGGTCTATATTACTCTGCTGTCAACAGACTGAGCTAGACTGACCTAGAGGTAGTTGTGGGTCTCTATTACTCTGCTGTCAACAGACTGACCTAGAGGTAGTTGTGGGTCTAAATTACTCTGCTGTCAACAGACTGAGCTAGAGTGACCTAGAGGTAGTTGTGGGTCTATATTACTCTGCTGTCAACAGACTGAGCTAGACTGACCTAGAAGTAGTTGTGGGTCTATATTACTCTGCTGTCAACAGACTGAGCTAGACTGACCTAGAGGTAGTTGTGGGTCTATATTACTCTGCTGTCAACAGACAGCTAGACTGACCTAGAGGTAGTTGTGGGTCTATATTACTCTGCTGTCAACAGACTGAGCTAGACTAACCTAGAGGTAGTTGTGGGTCTCTATTACTCTGCTGTCAACAGACTGGGCTAGACTAACCTAGAGGTAGTTGTGGGTCTATATTACTCTGCTGTCAACAGACTGAGCTAGACTAACCTAGAGGTAGTTGTGGGTCTATATTACTCTGCTGTCAACAGACTGAGCTAGACTAACCTAGAGGTAGTTGTGGGTCTATATTACTCTGCTGTCAACAGACTGAGCTAGACTAACCTAGAGGTAGTTGTGGGTCTATATTTCTCTGCTGTCAACAGACTGACCTAGAGGTAGTTGTGGGTCTATATTTCTCTGCTGTCAACAGACTGAGCTAGACTGACCTAGAGGTAGTTGTGGGTCTATATTACTCTGCTGTCAACAGACTGAGCTAGACTAACCTAGAGGTAGTTGTGGGTCTATATTTCTCTGCTGTCAACAGACTGAGCTAGACTGACCTAGAGGTAGTTGTGGGTCTATATTACTCTGCTGTCAACAGACTGAGCTAGACTAACCTAGAGGTAGTTGTGGGTCTATATTACTCTGCTGTCAACAGACTGAGCTAGACTGACCTAGAAGTAGTTGTGGGTCTATATTACTCTGCTGTCAACAGACTGAGCTAGACTGACCTAGAGGTAGTTGTGGGTCTATATTACTCTGCTGTCAACAGACTGAGCTAGACTGACCTAGAGGTAGTTGTGGGTCTATATTACTCTGCTGTCAACAGACTGAGCTAGACTAACCTAGAGGTAGTTGTGGGTCTCTATTAGTCTGCTGTCAACAGACTGAGCTAGACTAAACTAGAGGTAGTTGTGGGTCTATATTACTCTGCTGTCAACAGACTGAGCTAGACTAACCTAGAAGTAGTTGTGGGTCTATATTACTCTGCTGTCAACAGACTGAGCTAGACTGACCTAGAGGTAGTTGTGGGTCTATATTACTCTGCTGTCAACAGACTGAGCTAGACTGACCTAGAGGTAGTTGTGGGTCTATATTACTCTGCTGTCAACAGACTGAGCTAGACTAACCTAGAGGTAGTTGTGGGTCTATATTACTCTGCTGTCAACAGACTGAGCTAGACTGACCTAGAGGTAGTTGTGGGTCTCTATTACTCTGCTGTCAACAGACTGAGCTAGACTGACCTAGAGGTAGTTGTGGGTCTATATTACTCTGCTGTCAACAGACTGAGCTAGACTGACCTAGAGGTAGTTGTGGGTCTATATTACTCTGCTGTCAACAGACTGAGCTAGACTAACCTAGAGGTAGTTGTGGGTCTCTATTAGTCTGCTGTCAACAGACTGAGCTAGACTAAACTAGAGGTAGTTGTGGGTCTATATTACTCTGCTGTCAACAGACTGACCTAGACTGACCTAGAGGTAGTTGTGGGTCAATATTTTGCAAAAGTACTTCCCAAAATTCACCAGATTTCCAGAAATCCCAGGTTGTAGGATTCCCAGATTCCCCTTCATGATTGTCTGTAGTTTATATTAAGGGTCTGTAGTTTATATTAAGGGTCTGTAGTTTATATTAAGGTTTATATTAAGGGTCTGTAGTTTATATTAAGGGTCTGTAGTTTATATTAAGGGTCTGTAGTTTATATTAAGGGTCTGTAGTTTATATTAAGGGTCTGTAGTTTATATTAAGGGTCTGTAGTTTATATTAAGGGTCTGTAGTTTATATTAAGGGTCTGTAGTTTATATTAAGGGTCTGTAGTTTATATTAAGGGTCTGTAGTTTATATAAGGGTCTGTAGTTTATATTAAGGGTCTGTAGTTTATATTAAGGGTCTGTAGTTTATTAAGGGTCTGTAGTTTATATAAGGGTCTGTAGTTTATATTAAGGGTCTGTAGTTTATAGTCAGGTCTGTAGTTATATTAAGGGTCTGTAGTTTATATTAAGGGTCTGTAGTTTTATATTAAGGGTCTGTAGTTTATATAAGGGTCTGTAGTTTATATTAAGGGTCTGTAGTTTATATTAAGGGTCTGTAGTTTATTTAAGGGTCCTGTAGTTTATATTAAGGGTCTGTAGTTTATATTAAGGGTCTGTAGTTTATATTAAGGGTCTGTAGTTTATATTAAGGGTCTGTAGTTTATATTAAGGGTCTGTAGTTTATATTAAGGGTCTGTAGTTTATATTAAGGGTCTGTAGTTTATCATTAAGGTCTGTAGTTTATATTAAGGGTCTTAGTTATATTAAGGGTCTGTAGTTTATATTAAGGGTCTGTAGTTATATTAAGGGTCTGTAGTTTATATTAAGGGTCTGTAGTTTATATTAAGGGTCTGTAGTTTATATTAAGGGTCTAGTTATATAAGGGTCTGTAGTTTATATTAAGGGTCTGTAGTTTATATTAAGGGTCTGTAGTTTATATTAAGGGTCTGTAGTTTATATTAAGGGTCTGTAGTTTATATTAAGGGTCTGTAGTTTATATTAAGGTCTGTAGTTTATATTAAGGGTCTGTAGTTTATATTAAGGGTCTGTAGTTTATATTAAGGGTCTGGTAGTCTGTAGTATATTAAGGGTCTGTAGTTTATATAAGGGTCTGTAGTTTATATTAAGGGTCTGTAGTTTATATTAAGGGTCCTAGGTTGTTAGGTTTATATTAAGGGTCTGTAGTTTATATTAAGGGTCTGTAGTTTATATTAAGGGTCTGTAGTTATAGGGTTTATATTAAGGGTCTGTAGTTTATATTAAGGGTCTGTAGTTTATATTAAGGGTCTGTAGTTTATATTAAGGTTATATAGGGTCTGTAGTTTATATTAAGGTCTGTAGTTTATATTAAGGGTCTGTAGTTTATATTAAGGGTCTGTAGTTTATATTAAGGTTTATATTAAGGGTCTGTAGTTTATATTAAGGGTCTGTAGTTTATATTAAGGTTTATATTAAGGGTCTGTAGTTTATATTAAGGGTCTGTAGTTTATATTAAGGGTCTGTAGTTTATATTAAGGGTCTGTAGTTTATATTAAGGTTTATATTAAGGGTCTGTAGTTTATATTAAGGGTCTGTAGTTTATATTAAGGGTCTGTAGTTTATATTAAGGGTCTGTAGTTTATATTAAGGGTCTATATTAAGGGTCTGTAGTTTATATTAAGGGTCTGTAGTTTATATTAAGGGTCTGTAGTTTATATTAAGGGTCTGTAGTTTATATTAAGGGTCTGTAGTTTATATTAAGGGTCTGTAGTTTATATTAAGGTTTATATTAAGGGTCTGTAGTTTATATTAAGGGTTGTAGTTTATATTACGGGTCTGTAGTTTATATTCAAGGATCTGTAGTTTATTATAGGGTCTATATTAAGGTACTGTGTATATTAAGGGTCCTGTTAGTTTATCTTACGGGTCCTTAGTTGATATTAAGGGTCTGTAGTTTACTATTAAGGGTCGTAGTTTATATTAAGGGTCTGTAGTTTATATTAAGGGTCTGTATTTATATAAGGGTCTGTAGTTTATATTAAGGGTCTGTAGTTATATTAAGGGTCTGTAGTTTATATAAGGGTCTGTAGTTATATTAAGGGTCTGTAGTTTATATTAAGGGTCTGTAGTTTAATTAAGGGTCTGTAGTTTATATTAAGGGTCTGTAGTTTATATTAAGGGTTCTGTAGTTTATATTAAGGGTCGTAGTTTATATTAAGGGTCTTGTAGTTTATATTAAGGGTCTGTATTTTATATTAAGGGTCTGTAGTTATATTAAGGGTTGTAGTTTATATTAGGGTCTGTAGTTTATATTAAGGGTCTGTAGTTTATATTAAGGGTCTGTAGTTTATATTAAGGGTCTGTAGTTTATATTAAGGGTCTGTAGTTTATATTAAGGGTCTGTAGTTTATATTAAGGTCTGTAGTTTATATTAAGGGGGTCTGTAGTTATATTAAGGTCTGTAGTTTATATTAAGGGTCTGTAGTTTATATTAAGGGTCTTTGTTTATATTAAGGGTCTGTAGTTTATATTAAGGGTACTGTAGTTTATATTAAGGGTCTGTAGTTTATATTAAGGGTCTGTAGTTATATTAAGGGTCTGTAGTTTATATTAAGGGTCTGTAGTTTATATTAAGGGTCTGTAGTTTATATTAAGGGTCTGTAGTTTATATTAAGGGTCTGTATTATATTAAGGGTCTGTAGTTATATTAAGGTCTTAGTTATATAAGGGTTGTAGTTTATATTTAAGGGTCTGTAGTTTATATTAAGGGTCTGTAGTTATATAAGGTTTATATTAAGGGTCTGTAGTTTATATTAAGGGTCTGTAGTTTATATTAAGGGTCTGTAGTTATATTAAGGGTCTGTAGTTTATTAAGGGTCTGTAGTTTATATTAAGGGTCTGTAGTTTATATTAAGGGTCTTGTAGTTTATAGTAGTTTATATTAAGGGTCTGTAGTTTATATTAAGGTCTGTAGTTTATATTAAGGGTCTGTAGTTTATATTAAGGGTCTGTAGTTTATATTAAGGGTCTGTAGTTTATATTAAGGGTCTGTAGTTTATATTAAGGTTTTATTAAGGGTCTGTAGTTTATATTAAGGGTCTGTAGTTTATATTAAGGGTCTGTAGTTATATTAAGGGTCTGTAGTTTATATTAAGGGTCTGTAGTTTATATTAAGGGTCTGTAGTTTATATTAAGGGTCTGTAGTTTATATTAAGGTCTGTAGTTTATATTAAGGGTCTGTAGTTTATATTAAGGGTCTGTAGTTTATATAAGGGTCTGTAGTTATATTAAGGGTCTGTAGTTTATATTAAGGGGTCTGTAGTTTATATTAAGGGTCTGTAGTTTATATTAAGGGTCTGTAGTTTATATTAAGGGTCTGTAGTTTTATATTAAGGGTCTGTAGTTTATATTAGGTTTATTAAGGGGTCTGTAGTTTATATTAAGGTCTTGTTAGTTTATATTAAGGGTCTGTAGTTTATATTAAGGGTCTGTAGTTTATATTAAGGGTCTGTAGTTTATATTAAGGGTCTGTAGTTTATATTAAGGGTCTGTAGTTTATATTAAGGGTCTGTAGTTTATATTAAGGGTCTGTAGTTATATTAGGTTTATATTAAGGGTCTGTAGTTTATATTAAGGTTTATATTAAGGGTCTGTAGTTTATATTAAGGGTCTGTAGTGTGGTGCGCGCAGGGGGCGGAGTTGAACCCTGACCCCCTCCTCCAGACGTGTCCCAAGTGAAAAGCTTGTCGAGTGAAGACTTTTGACCTTCTTAACGTGTTGTTCTGTCGGATCAGCTATTCCTCGACTAGTTTTACGACGGATTTTTAGGAACTTTTAATTGAAGTCGGCCTATCATACTAGTCAAGTGCAGGATCTGCAAGGAAGGTTCGATGCCAAGATTAGGTTTTTAGGCTTCTGGTAAAAGAGGGAGATGGAGGAACGAGGCTAACACATGTCTGTAGCTTTATTTATTTTATTCACCTTTATTCAACTTTTTAACTTGGCAAGTCAGTTAAGGAAAATGTCTTATTAATAATGATCGGCCAAGCCCGGACGATGCTGGGTCAATTGTGCACCGCCCTATGGGACTCCCATTCACGGTCGGATGTGATACAGCTAAACCAGGTAGGTAAATGTTTAAATTAGTTGACCATTGACCAAACTGACAAACATGAGCTTCAATGATTCGCCCACGTAAATGCCCATTTTAATCGGATGAAAAATATGGACCCACCAGTCGACGACAAAGGTTCCACCTGAGGAAAAGGAATAGATCCACCAGTCGATGACAACAGAGAGGTCCCACCTGAGGAAAAGGAATAGATCCACCAGTCGACGACAACGGTTCCACCTGAGGAAAAGGAATAGATCCACCAGTCGATGACAACAGAGAGGTCCCACCTGAGGAAAAGGAATAGATCCACCAGTCAACGACAGAACGGTTCCACCTGAGGAAAAGGAATAGATCCACCGGTCGACGACAACAGAACGGTTCCCACCTGAGGAAAAGGAATGGGCCACCAGTCATAAGACTGATAAACAGGACTGATAAATGGCTACCCAGACTACCTACATAGACCCTGTAAAAATAAAAAATAAACTAGCACTGACTCTTGGCACACACACTTACAATGACGCCCCAACATACACACACACACACATACTTACAATGACGCCCCAACACACACACACACACACACACATACTTACAATGACGCCCCAACATACACACACACATACTTACAATGACACCCCAACACACACACACACATACTTACAATGACGCCCCAACACACACACACACACACATACTTACAATGACGCCCCAACATACACACACACATACTTACAATGACACCCCAACACACACACACACACCCACATACTTACAATGACACCCCAACACACACACACACATACTTACAATGACACCCCAACACACACACACACACACACTTACAATGACACACACACACACAATAGAACCATGTGATGTATTCTATTCATTACTAATGTAGGGGTACATGGACTCAGTACTGGTACTCTCTGTATAGAACCATGTGATTTATTCTATTCATTACTAATGTAGGGGTACATGGACTCAGTACTGGTACTCTCTGTATAGAACCATGTGATTTATTCTATTCATTACTAATGTAGGGGTACATGGACTCAGTACTGGTACTCTCTGTATAGAACCATGTGATTTATTCTATTCATTACTAATGTAGGGGTACATGGACTCAGTACTGGTACTCTCTGTATAGAACCATGTGATTTATTCTATTCATTACTAATGTAGGGGTACATGGACTCAGTACTGGTACTCTCTGTATAGAACCATGTGATTTATTCTATTCATTACTAATGTAGGGGTACATGGACTCAGTACTGGTACTCTCTGTATAGAACCATGTTATTATTACTATTTCTATAAATTGTTTCATGTGTATTGTTGGAAAAATACCCAGTAAGTAAAGCATTTTACTGTTGGTCTATAACATGTGATTTGATCTCATTAAAACACATCTATATTCTAGTGTTTTTTTTCTTCTTCTCTCCTGGTAATATTTAATCAACACAATTACTCGACCTCTCTAACCCCGAACCTAACCCATCAGATCTTCAGCTATAGGAAAGACAGTTCTGCCAGGATTTTCGTTTTTTTTTTGTGTGTGTGATATTTGCGGACAAAAAAAATGCTTGATTTTGCTACGGAAATACTGATATTTTGCACATGGCAGTATGCAATGATTTTGTTCAATTGTTCAATCACAAAATGCGCCGACGAGGGGAAACGTTTCTTGACTTGATTCAACCATATTATGCGGTAAATTGTGCAGTGATTGGTTGAAATAGCGAGCCCTCTTTTTTTGTCGCGCGGTGAAGGGTCAGTTTTATGCGACACGATTGTGACGATTTGACTGTTTTAATACAGTAATTGATTAGATTTGTAAACTCTTGCGTAATATGCGGGGAATTGTTGATTTGGGGGAAAAATAAAAAAAACATTTACGATCGCAGAATCCTGGAGGAACAGGGACAGACGCAAGGAGATGAAACCTTATCCGAAATAGCAGGTGATGTTGTGAAGCTATTTTTGGATAGTGTATTTTCAGATTATAGTTCATGACTGATCCTTTTTTCTGCCTGTCCGACCGGTTTATAGTTGTAGTGTTGACAGTCTAAAGACCAGTTTATAGTTGCAGGATTCAGTCTAAAGACTAGTTTATAGTTGTAGGAGTCACAGTCTAAAGACCAGTTTATAGTTGTAGTGTTGACATGCTATAGACCGGTTTATAGTTGTAGTGTTGACATGCTATAGACCGGTTTATAGTTGTAGTGTTGACAGTCTAAAGACTAGTTTATAGTTATAGTGTTGACAGTCTAAAGACTAGTTCATAGTTGTTGTGTTCACAGTCTAAAGACTAGTTTATAGTTGTAGTGTTGACAGTCTAAAGACTAGTTTATAGTTGTAGGAGTCACAGTCTAAAGACAAGTTTATAGTTGTAGTGTTGACAGTCTAAAGACTAGTTTATAGTTGTAGGAGTTGCAGTCTAAAGACTAGTTTATAGTTGTAGGAGTCACAGTCTAAAGACTAGTTTATAGTTGTAGGAGTCGCAGTCTAATGACTAGTTTATAGTTGTAGGAGTCACATTCTAAAGACTAGTTTATAGTTGTAGGAGTCACAGTCTAAAGACTAGTTTATAGTTGTAGGAGTCACAGTCTAAAGACCGTCTGTCGCTCTCTCTACCTGTCTCCCTCTGTCTATCTGTGACATACTCTCACAGAGTTGAAGAGATAGTGAGATAAGGGAGAGGAGTTATTTTTTGTTGCAGGCAGGTCAATGGTCACCTCTTTGTGTTCTGTCACACACACAAGGGTCTGAGTTATGCCATTCATAGACGCTAACTACCCTTAGCGCCTATCAACGATAGTATCTTCTGACCGGGGGGGTGTTGCTGTCGTTAATAGGAGCTTCACCAGGACGTCATCTCTCTTTCCCCACCTTCATCTATGATCTGAGTATTATCTTGTATAGACAGTCTGTCACCATCTCTGTCCGACACCCCCCTGATAACTCAACTTCACACTAGTTTTAGGCTATTTTCCAGTGGTGGTAAAAGTATAGATAACTTAATAGAAAGTTTCTCAAGTAAAAGTCAAAGTCACCCAGTAAAATACTACTTGAGTAAAAGTCAAAGTCACCCAGTAAAATACTACTAATACCAAAAGTATTTGGTTCTAAATATACTTAATTAAGTATCAAAAGTACATGTATAACTCATTTCAAATTCCTTCTTTTAAGCAGGCGGCACCATTTTTTAAATATTTTTTTTAATGTATAGACAGCCAGGTGCACACTTCAACACTCAGACATATTTGACAAAAGATGCATTTGTGTTTAGTTGATCACCTTGTATTTATTATTTATTTTTTACTTAACACTTATTTTCCTTAACAGCATTGTTGGTTTTAAGGGCTTGTAAAGGAAGCATCACACTGTTGCATTCAGCGCATGTGACAAACCAAATGTGATTTGATTAGCGCTATTGTTTTGTTGTCAATAACTTGCTGATAAGAACTTACTCTCTTATCAGCTCTTGGACTTTGGTAACCTTGCACCTACTGTTGTGTGAATGGTACTGTTAATCAACTTAGAACTCTAAAACCAACCCTTTAGAATTTGAAGTAGTGTATTTCTTCACGCAACACTAGCTACCAGAAAAACTGTAGCTTGCTACTATAACTCCAGAGAAACTAGACTTTTGGCACTCCGCAGTGCTCTACTCCAAAGCGACCATTTTGGGTCTCTGTGTGTGTGCGTGCGCCTTCGAGAGGAAGTGGTGCAACTCATTTCCTGCAGCCCCCCGAATACACACAGCGAGAAGAGGGGCAAAGCAGCAGCAACATCAAAAATAAAAAAAGGTTTGCGAGTGAAGGAAATGGCTGATCGTACAGGACAAATGGCTCTCCTTGTAAAAGCGACAAAAATGCATTGAATTTCTTTAGCCTTTTTTTTTACAGCCGGCTTCCATTTCCACTCTGTTACACTTTACATGTTATGAGGTAAGGCTCTTTTTCTTTTTAAATACGTTTTCCAGGTTGTGTAATCGTGCTTTTTTTCCTAGCCAGTATCGATGTGTTACGCAGCTCGCCGGGCAACCGGGGAAAGCTTGTCGTAGTTCAGTTTGCCCGCTGTTGGTTAGTATGTTAGCATGCTAGCCATTGAGCCCGCTTGTATTAACGTGTTAGCATGTTAGCCATTGAGCCCGCTTGTATTAACGCGTTAGCCATTGTGCCCGCTTGTATTAACGTGTTAGCCATTGAGCCCGCTTGTATTAACTTGTTAGCCATTGAGCCCGCTTGTATAAACGTGTTAGCATGTTAGCCATTGAGCCCGCTTGTATTAACGTGTTAGCATGTTAGCCCGCTTGTATTAACGTGTTAGCATGTTAGCCCGCTTGTATTAACGTGTTAGCATGTTAGCCATTGAGCCCGCTTGTTAGCATGTTAGCCTGCTTGTATTAAGGTGTTAGCTTCATAGTCGGTAGTTACGCGGTAGTGTGTCATTTTCATGGAAGAAAATGACGAAACGACTTGTTTAAAAAGTATCGAAAGGTTAGATTGAAATGCACTGTACGATTTGATTAGTTAATATTACCGGTATGTGGATGACCCGGTCTGAAACTTTTAGTTAGCTAACGTTAGCTAACTAAATGTTGGCTACGCTGCAGTCGGTGGTGCAGAATTTAAAGGGCGTCAAATATAAGGCGATTTTTCTTCGGTAACTTAGTTTCATCAATACTGCCAACACAAATATGTTAAGATTTCTCCTTTAACTGTTTGATCGATTGTGATTTAGTTTTTACCATAGCTAGTTAAAATGTGTTTTGTTAGTTTATGCTAACTGCTAGTTAGCAACCCAAGTCGTCGCTAGGATACGCGGCTGCAGAATCTGTAAAATAAAAATAAATCATGAATGTCCTCACTGTAAACCATGGCACAGGTTTATTAACAAATAACCTTTTTAATTTTAGTGTGCAACATTTCTTATTTGTCCTTGGGTTGTTTTGATAGCCAGCAAGCTATTGTCCAGACTGTATTTTTAGCTAGCCTGTTAGCTAGCTAGCTAACAAGGGGATTTATGCACAGGAGTAGCCTAGCTAGCTAGTTTGCATTTAGCTAGTTATCGTTTTTTGCTGCACTTTTATCAAACCAAACAAGTGCTTCCTAAAGTAGTAAGTTAATATATGCATTTTAAACATAGGATATGTTTGCTAGTTAGCTGTTGCACCGTGTGAATGAAACACCTTTTGCAGAGCTAGTCGGTACAGTCTGTGGCCCATGTTAAGCTGCTAGCAAGCCAGCTAACGGCAGATCAACACCAAACTTTAACCCCCTATTTTCCTTTCAGACTAGTTAGGGTGGGTTTAGGGCTAACGCTAACCCGTTTGGCTAGCTGACTCTATAAGGGTGCAACTGCAGCCAGCAATTCGGGGCGTTCCTGTATCTGCAGGAACCCCTCTATACTTCTATTGGTCGATTTAAATTTATTTTTATTTTTTTAAAGCTATTACTTCAGTACATAGGCGGGAGACCGGGGGCGCTCCAGTACAGTAGATGGCGGTAATGCGCCATAACATTGGATGCCAACTGCCAATAGTTTGCGCTAGTTTGCGCGCGTTGTCTCCGGCTAGTTTGCGCGCGTTGTCTCCGGCTAGTTTGCGCGCGTTGTCTCCGGCTAGTTTGCGCGCGTTGTCTCTGGCTAGTTTGCGCGTGTTGTCGCCGGCTAGTTTGCGCGTGTTGTCGCCGGCTAGTTTGCGCGCGGTGTTGCCGGCTAGTTTGCGCGCGGGGTCGCTCCAGCCTCACGCCTGCTGTACTAGTGGGAGGTGGGGGCTACAGGTACCGGTAGACTGTTTTCCCAGGTACCGGTAGACTGTTTTCCCAGGTACCGGTAGACTGTTTTTTTTTGGGGGGGGGGGGCAGGAAATCTCTTGTCAAATTGCCTGGGCCTGAGCTGCACGTTAATTGTCTATGGCACAATCCGTTAGTGCGCTGTACTAAGACTCTCAGCCCCAGTTAATTTGACACCAAGAGATTTGCTGCCACAACAAATATTGCATGAAGCTCCTTTTAACATCTCTATGTGGTCAACATGGTCATTGGCTCTGCCCAGGCCCATAGTACATCATGTACTAGGTGACATGTAGTAGGCATGGCAAACCCTGTTTTGGTCACATCTGATAAATCATAAAAAATAAATAAATTGTTGCCAGGGTATAAAATGTTATTTTGGGTCCACCAACCACTGTGGCAAATAGATCATTAAAAATACCAGCCAAAATACTTTTGGGGCCCTAAAATTATACCAGTAAAACACACAAAAACAGATCAGTATTCTCTGTAGTGTTTTATGAGTAAGAGGTAGGTGTGGAATGTTCTTTAATTTCATTTTTTTAGTCCATTTACCAAAATATCACCTTTTTATTTTATTTTACCTTTATTTAATAGGCAAGTCAGTTAAGAACAAATTCTTATTTTCAATGACGGCCTAGGAACAGTGGGTTAATTATGTTCAGGGGCAGAACGACAGATTTGTACCTTGTCAGCTCAGGGATTTGAACTTGCAACCTTCCGGTTACTAGTCCAACGCTCTAACCACTAGGCTACCCTGCCTCCCCGAGACAAACACTTTTTTTTTGCCTGCAGGTTACCATGGTAACATGACTTGTTATGTTTATACCTCCTGTGAGATTAAGTCTGACTAGTAGAAGAAGGGTTCTCTTCTCTTAACAGTTGAAACTCAAACATGTTTGAAAAACAACCTAGCTTGTAAACTTGTAGCTTGTAAACTAAACTAAACAATATAACTAGACCAGGAAACACGAGGACAACGTCTAATTTCAGTAGACTTTCTTTTCAAGTCAATTAAACCAACTTGTATGCCCGTGGTCAGCGCTTCTAAAAAATATAAATGAGTCTTTCACTCTGCTCTTGACAGGAAGTGTTGCAGCGTGAGGTGGAATCGGCTTATTTAGGATTTGTCGTTCTTTGACTTTGTGCTATTAATTCACTAGCTATGAAACAAAACGGCTAAACATACGTTGGAAACAGCGACTTGCAGTGTTTAAGTTACTATACACGTGATCATACTTTACTATACATGTGATCATACGTTACTATACACGTGATCATACTTTACTATACATGCGATCATACGTTACTATACACGTGATCATACTTTACTATACATGCGATCATACGTTACTGTACATGCGATCATACGTTACTATACACGTGATCATACTTTACTATACATGAGATCATACTTTACTATACATGCGATCATACTTTACTATACATGCGATCATACTTACTATACATGTGATCATACTTTACTATACATGCGATCATACTTTACTATACATGCGATCATACTTTACTATACATGCGATCATACTTTACTATACATGTGATCATACTATACATGTGATCATACTATACATGTGATCATACTTTACTATGTATGTGATCATACGTTACTATACATGTGATCATACATTACTATACATGTGATCATGCTATAAATGTGATCATACTATACATGCGATCATACGTTACTATACTTGCGATCATACGTTGCTATACATGCGATCATACGTTACTATACATGAGATCATACTTTACTATACATGTGATCATACGTTACTATACATGCGATCATACGTTACTATACATGCGATCATACTTTGCTATACATGAGATCATACGTTACTATACATGAGATCATACTTTACTATCTTTGTATTCACAAGCCTGAGTGAAATGCTGGTTGGTAGTTGGTTAGATGAGCACTTGTCGAAGGCTCATATCTATATTTTGATGGCTGCCATTACAGTAAAGGTAACAACGAGCTTTTTTGTTTGTTTGTGAACTTAAACTTAATCTGGCCAAGGCTTTCGACTCTGTCAATCACCATATCCTCATCGGCAGACTCGACAGCCTTGGTTTCTCAAATGATTGCCTCGCCTGGTTCACCAACTACTTCTCTGATAGAATTCAGTGTGTCAAATCGGAGGGTCTGCTGTCCGGACCTCTGGCAGTCTCTATGGGGGTGCCACAGGGTTCAATTCTTGGACCGACTCTCTTCTCTGTATACATCAATGAGGTCGCTCTTGCTGCTGGTGAGTCTCTGATCCACCTCTACGCAGACGACACCATTCTGTATACTTCCGGCCCTTCTTTGGACACTGTGTTAACAACCCTCCAGGCAAGCTTCAATGCCATACAACTCTCCTTCCGTGGCCTCCAATTGCTCTTAAATACAAGTAAAACTAAATGCATGCTCTTCAACCGATCGCTACCTGCACCTACCCGCCTGTCCAACATCACTACTCTGGACGGCTCTGACTTAGAATACGTGGACAACTACAAATACTTAGGTGTCTGGTTAGATTGTAAACTCTCCTTCCAGACCCATATCAAACATCTCCAATCCAAAGTTAAATCTAGAATTGGCTTCCTATTTCGCAACAAAGCATCCTTCACTCATGCTGCCAAACATACCCTTGTAAAACTGACCATCCTACCAATCCTCGACTTTGGCGATGTCATTTACAAAATAGCCTCCAATACCCTACTCAACAAATTGGATGCAGTCTATCACAGTGCAATCCGTTTTATCACCAAAGCCCCATATACTACCCACCATTGCGACCTGTACGCTCTCGTTGGCTGGCCCTCGCTTCATACTCGTCGCCAAACCCACTGGCTCCATGTCATCTACAAGACCCTGCTAGGTAAAGTCCCCCCTTATCTCAGCTCGCTGGTCACCATAGCATCTCCCACCTGTAGCACACGCTCCAGCAGGTATATCTCTCTAGTCACCCCCAAAACCAATTCTTTCTTTGGCCGCCTCTCCTTCCAGTTCTCTGCTGCCAATGACTGGAACGAACTACAAAAATCTCTGAAACTGGAAACACTTATCTCCCTCACTAGCTTTAAGCACCAACTGTCAGAGCAGCTCACAGATTACTGCACCTGTACATAGCCCACCTATAATTTAGCCCAAACAACTACCTCTTTCCCAACTGTATTTAATTTTTATTTATTTATTTATTTTGCTCCTTTGCACCCCATTATTTTTTATTTCTACTTTGCACATTCTTCCATTGCAAAACTACCATTCCAGTATTTTACTTGCTATATTGTATTTACTTTGCCATCATGGCCTTTTTTGCCTTTACCTCCCTTCTCACCTCATTTGCTCACATTGTATATAGACTTGTTTATACTGCATTATTGACTGTATGTTTGTTTTTACTCCATGTGTAACTCTGTGTCGTTTTATCTGTCGAACTGCTTTGCTTTATCTTGGCCAGGTCGCAATTGTAAATGAGAACTTGTTCTCAACTTGCCTACCTGGTTAAATAAAGGTGTTCTCAACTTGCCTACCTGGTTAAATAAAGGTAAAATAAAATAAATAAATAAATAAACGAATCACGATGCGGCGCAGGATATCACCTGCGGTTGGCTGCTATTTAATGGATAGTTTGACTGTCAAATCCCTGTGTTGGTTGGTGTGTGTGGCAAGTTACTTTCCTACATTTACATGTTTTTTTCCCATTTTGTTGGACATTTTAGTCTTTTAGTAGATGCTCTTATGCAGAGCCACTTACAGGAGCAATTAGGGTTAAGTGCCTTGCTCAAGGGCACATCGATAGATGTTGTATTTTTTTTTACCTGGTCATCTCGGGGATCTGGCCCAGCGACCTTTCGGTTACTGGTCCAACGCTGTCAATTCCAGTCTATCGCAGAAATATAACAAAATTCCTTTAAAAAAAACAAAAACAATTCTGTGTATTTCCTGAATGAAATTGAATGAAAATGGAATTGACCCAAACCCTGAAAGACAGGTCCCTAGCTAGATACATGGACTTGGCCCTAACCCTGGTAGACAGGTCCCTAGCTAGATAAATGGAGTTGACCCAAACCCTGGTAGACGGGTCCCTAGCTAGATAAATGGAGTTGACCCAAACCCTGGTAGACAGGTCCCTAGCTAGGTAAATGGAGTTGACCCAAACCCTGGTAGACAGGTCCCTAGCTAGGTAAATGGAGTTGACCCAAACCCTGGTAGACGGGTCCCTAGCTAGATAAATGGAATTGACCCTAACCCTGGTAGACGGGTCCCTAGCTAGATAAATGGAATTGACCCTAACCCTGGTAGACGGGTCCCTAGCTAGATAAATGGAGTTGACCCAAACCCTGGTAGATGGGTCCCTAGCTAGATAAATGGAGTTGACCCAAACCCTGGTAGACAGGTCCCTAGCTAGATAAATGGAGTTGACCCAAACCCTGGTAGATGGGTCCCTAGCTAGATAAATGGAGTTGACCCAAACCCTGGTAGACAGGTCCCTAGCTAGATAAATGGAGTTGACCCAAACCCTGGTAGACAGGTCCCTAGCTAGATAAATGGAGTTGACCCAAACCCTGGTAGACGGGTCCCTAGCTAGATAAATGGAGTTGACCCAAACCCTGGTAGACGGGTCCCTAGCTAGATAAATGGAGTTGACCCAAACCCTGGTAGATGGGTCCCTAGCTAGATAAATGGAGTTGACCCAAACCCTGGTAGACGGGTCCCTAGCTAGGTAAATGGAGTTGACCCAAACCCTGGTAGATGGGTCCCTAGCTAGATACATGGAGTTGACCCAAACCCTGGTAGACGGGTCCCTAGCTAGATAAATGGAGTTGACCCAAACCCTGGTAGACGGGTCCCTAGCTAGATAAATGGAGTTGACCCAAACCCTGGTAGACGGGTCCCTAGCTAGATAAATGGAGTTGACCCAAACCCTGGTAGACAGGTCCCTAGCTAGATAAATGGAGTTGACCCAAACCCTGGTAGACGGGTCCCTAGCTAGATAAATGGAGTTGACCCAAACCCTGGTAGACAGGTCCCTAGCTAGATAAATGGAGTTGACCCAAACCCTGGTAGACAGGTCCCTAGCTAGATACATGGAGTTGACCCAAACCCTGGTAGACGGGTCCCTAGCTAGATACATGGAGTTGACCCTAACCCTGGTAGACAGGTCCCTAGCTAGATAAATGGAGTTGACCCAAACCCTGGTAGATGGGTCCCTAGCTAGATAAATGGAGTTGACCCAAACCCTGGTAGACGGGTCCCTAGCTAGATAAATGGAGTTGACCCAAACCCTGGTAGACAGGTCCCTAGCTAGGTAAATGGAGTTGACCCAAACCCTGGTAGACAGGTCCCTAGCTAGGTAAATGGAGTTGACCCAAACCCTGGTAGACGGGTCCCTAGCTAGATAAATGGAGTTGACCCAAACCCTGGTAGACAGGTCCCTAGCTAGATAAATGGAGTTGACCCAAACCCTGGTAGACAGGTCCCTAGCTAGATAAATGGAGTTGACCCAAACCCTGGTAGACAGGTCCCTAGCTAGATACATGGACTTGGCCCTAACCCTGGTAGACGGGTCCCTAGCTAGATAAATGGAGTTGACCCAAACCCTGGTAGACAGGTCCCTAGCTAGATAAATGGAGTTGACCCAAACCCTGGTAGACAGGTCCCTAGCTAGGTAAATGGAGTTGACCCAAACCCTGGTAGACGGGTCCCTAGCTAGATAAATGGAGTTGACCCAAACCCTGGTAGACAGGTCCCTAGCTAGATAAATGGAGTTGACCCAAACCCTGGTAGACAGGTCCCTAGCTAGATAAATGGAGTTGACCCAAACCCTGGTAGACAGGTACCTAGCTAGATACATGGACTTGGCCCTAACCCTGGTAGACGGGTCCCTAGCTAGATAAATGGAGTTGACCCAAACCCTGGTAGACGGGTCCCTAGCTAGATAAATGGAGTTGACCCAAACCCTGGTAGACGGGTCCCTAGCTAGATAAATGGAGTTGACCCAAACCCTGGTAGACGGGTCCCTAGCTAGATAAATGGAGTTGACCCAAACCCTGGTAGACGGGTCCACAGTATTTACATTTCTGAAATAAGAAACTTATTTCAAACTCTTAACACCTAGTGGTCAATTCCATAGTAACTGAATTATGCCAAGACTCAACAAAAAAAACTATATTTTAAAATGTATAATTGACCTGTCGTTGTTTTGACTGGGGAGTTTATTAGTGAGCAGGATAAATGAACTGTCTTTGTTTTGACTGGGGAGTTTATTAGTGAGCAGGATAAATGAACCGACTGGTCTTTGTTTTGACAGGGGAGTTTATTAGTGAGCAGGATAAATGAACTGACTGGTCTTTGACTGGGGAGTTTATTAGTGAGCAGGATAAATGAACTGACTGGTCTTTGACTGGGGAGTTTATTAGTGAGCAGGATAAATGAACTGACTGGTCTTTGACAGGGGAGTTTATTAGTGAGCAGGATAAATGAACTAACTGGTCTTTGACAGGGGAGTTTATTAGTGAGCAGGATAAATGAACTGACTGGTCTTTGTTTTGACAGGGGAGTTTATTAGTGAGCAGGATAAACCAGGTCAAACCCGAACGACGCCGGAGCCAATTGTGCACCGCCCCACGATACTCCCAATCGCGGCCGGATGTGATACAGCCTGGATTCGACCCAGGGTCTGTAGTGACACCTCTTGTTCTGAGATGCAGAGACCGTAGACCTCTGTGCCTCTCGGGAGCAGATTAGTGAACTGACCCATCTTTCTTTTTTCCCCTTTTTTTAGAGCTATCAATACAAGCGGATGCCAACAGAGAAACAAACTCAAGAGTCAAAACAGGTGAGCCCTGGACCTGTGTGGTTTATTTATAGAGCCCTGGACCTGTGTGGTTTATTTATAGAGCCCTGGAACTGTGTGGTTTATTTATAGAGCCCTGGAACTGTGTGGTTTATTTATAGAGCCCTGGACCTGTGTGTGGTTTATTTATAGAGCCCTGGACCTGTGTGTGGTTTATTTATAGAGCCATGGAACTGTGTGGTTTTATAGAGACCTGGAACTGTGTGTGGTTTATTTATAGAGACCTGGAACTGTGTGTGGTTTATTTATAGAGCCCTGGAACTGTGTGATTTATTTATAGAGCCCTGGACCTGTGTGTGGTTTATTTATAGAGCCCTGGACCTGTGTGTGGTTTATTTATAGAGCCCTGGACCTGTGTGTGGTTTATTTATAGAGCCCTGGAACTGTGTGGTTTATTTATAGAGCCCTGGACCTGTGTGTGGTTTATTTATAGAGCCCTGGACCTGTGTGTGGTTTATTTATAGAGCCATGGAACTGTGTGGTTTTATAGAGACCTGGAACTGTGTGGTTTATTTATAGAGCCCTGGACCTGTGTGTGGTTTATTTATAGAGCCCTGGACCTGTGTGTGGTTTATTTATAGAGCCCTGGACCTGTGTGTGGTTTATTTATAGAGCCCTGGACCTGTGTGTGGTTTATTTATAGAGCCCTGGAACTGTGTGGTTTATTTATAGAGCCCTGGACCTGTGTGGTTTTATAGAGACCTGGAACTGTGTGGTTTATTTATAGAGCCCTGGACCTGTGTGTTTTTTTTTATAGAACCCTGGACCTGTGTGTGGTTTATTTATAGAGCCCTGGACCTGTGTGTGGTTTATTTATAGAGCCCTGGACCTGTGTGTGGTTTATTTATAGAGCCCTGGACCTGTGTGTGGTTTATTTATAGAGCCCTGGACCTGTGTGTGGTTTTATAGAACCCTGGACCTGTGTGGTTTATTTATAGAGACCTGGACCTGTGTGTGGTTTATTTATAGAGCCCTGGACCTGTGTGTGGTTTATTTATAGAGCCCTGGAACTGTGTGTGGTTTATTTATAGAACCCTGGACCTGTGTGTGGTTTATTTATAGAGACCTGGACTTGTGTGTCGTTTATTTATAGAGACCTGGACCTGTGTGTGGTTTATTTATAGAGACCTGGACCTGTGTGTGGTTTATTTATAGAGACCTGGACCTGTGTGTGGTTTTATAGAGACCTGGACCTGTGTGCCTGCCTGGCCTTTTCCTGTGTGTGTAGGGGGGGAGGACATCAATGTGTGTGTGTGTGTGTGTGTGTGTAGGGGGGGGGGACATCAGTGTGTGTGTGTGTGTAGGGGGGAGGACATCAATGTGTGTGTGTGTAGGGGGGGGGGGCATCAATGTGTGTGTGTAGGGGGGGGGACATCAATGTGTGCGTGCCTACTGGAGGTAAAGTCTGGTACAAGCAACACATGCAGTTCCGTTGTAATGTGGCGACCGAGCGGCCAGCCCCCTGCTGAGTCAGCGCTGCTGTTATAAAGGCTAACCTACTGTCACACTTCTGTTGTGGACGGCTGTTTGTGTAGCTCATTGTAGTCGTACAGTTCATGTGGAGACAAAAGACCTGTGACCCCCCCTAGCCACCCCTGTTCCTATCTCCAGCTACTTCCCACCCCTCTTCCAATCCCCCAGGTCCTACCCTGACCCCCTAGCCACCCCTCTTCCAATCCCCCAGGTCCTACCCTGACCCCCTAGCCACCCCTCTTCCAATCCCCCAGGTCCTACCCTGACCCCCTAGCCACCCCCGTTCCTATCTCCAGCTACTACCCACCCCTCTTCCAATCCCCCAGGTCCTACCCTGACCCCCTAGCCACCCCCGTTCCTATCTCCAGCTACTACCCACCCCTCTTCCAATCCCCCAGGTCCTACCCTGACCCCCTAGCCACCCCTCTTCCAATCCCCCAGGTCCTACCCTGACCCCCTAGCCACCCCTCTTCCAATCCCCCAGGTCCTACCCTGACCCCCTAGCCACCCCCGTTCCTATCTCCAGCTACTACCCACCCCTCTTCCAATCCCCCAGGTCCTACCCTGACCCCCTAGCCACCCTCCTCCTATCTCCAGCTCCTAGCCACCCCTCTTCCAACCCCCCAGGTCCTACCCTGACCCCCTAGCCACCCCTCTTCCAATCCCCCAGGTCCTACCCCGTCCCCCAGCTTCTATCCTGACCCCCATCCCACAGGTCCTACCCCATCCTCTGACCCCCATCCCCCATGTCCTACCCCGTCCTCTGACCCCCATCCCCCAGGTCCTACCTTGTCCTCTGTATAACATACCCCTATAGGCCTGTAGCCTGTATAACATACCCCTATAGGCCTGTAGCCTGTATAACATACCCCTATAGGCCTGTAGTTCACCCCCTGGGCTAATTATCAGGGCTACTTTTCCTGGACAGAGGAACCAGTAGCCAGCCTCTGTGACATCATCATCCTCATGCTAATGAAGGCTGATGAATGCAATGATGTCAGCAATGATGTCATCATGGCTGAATGCTACATTAGCCACGCGCCGCCAGACACTGACTTACTGTTGATGGTGTGAGTGTGGATGCATCCCAACCACGTTGCCTTTCTATGTAGCCTGGCTCTGCTCTCACTCCCAGGCAGCCATTTTTAAGTGGTCGGGCGTGTTAGCCTTTCTATGTAGCCTGGCTCTGCTCTCACTCCCAGGCAGCCATTTTTAAGTGGTCGGGCGTGTTAGCCTTTCTATGTAGCCTGGCTCTGCTCTCACTCCCAGGCAGCCATTTTTAAGTGGTCGGGCGTGTTAGCCTTTCTATGTAGGCTATTTATTTTTATTTCACCTTTATTTAACCAGGTAGGCTAGTTGAGAACACCTTTATTTAACCAGGTAGGCCAGTTGAGGACAAGTTCTCATTTACAATTGCGACCTGGCCAAGATAAAGCAAAGCAGTTCGACACAGACAACGACACAGAGTTACACATGGAGTAAAACAAACATACAGTCAATAATACAGTATAAACAAGTCTATATACAATGTGAGCAAATGAGGTGAGATAAGGGAGGTAAAGGCAAAAAAGGCCATCGTGGCAAAGTAAATACAATATAGCAGGTCTTGTCTCCTCGGGAGATTGATGTTGTGACGGGGAGGGAGGCCCTTGATGTTGTGACTGGGGGGGGGGGCTGCCCTGTTCTGACTGGGAGGGAGGCCCTTGATGTTGTGACTGGGGGGGGGGCAGCCCTGTTCTGACTGGGAGGGAGGCCCTTGATGTTGTGACTGGGGGAGGGGGGCCATTGATGTTGTGACTGGGGGAGGGGGGGCATTGATGTTGTGACTGGGGGAGGGGGGCCATTGATGTTGTGACTGGGAGAGGGAGGCCCTTGATGTTGTGACTGGGGGAGGGGGGGGGCTGCCCTGTTGTGACTGGGGGAGGGGGGCCATTGATGTTGTGACTGGGGGAGGGGGGGCATTGATGTTGTGACTGGGGGAGGGGGGCCATTGATGTTGTGACTGGGAGAGGGAGGCCCTTGATGTTGTGACTGGGGGAGGGGGGGGGGGGGCTGCCCTGTTCTGACTGGGGGAGGGAGGCCCTTGATGTTGTGACAGGGAGGGAGGCCCTTGATGTTGTGACGGGGGGGGGGCAGCCCTGTTCTGACTGGGAGGGAGGCCCTTGATGTTGTGACTGGGGGAGGGGGGCCATTGATGTTGTGACTGGGGGAGGGGGGCCATTGATGTTGTGACTGGGGGAGGGGGGCCATTGATGTTGTGACTGGGAGAGGGAGGCCCTTGATGTTGTGACTGGGGGAGGGGAGGGGGGGGGGCTGCCCTGTTGTGACTGGGGGAGGGAGGCCCTGTTGTGACTGGGGGAGGGAGGCCCTTGATGTTGTGACTGGGGGAGGGGGGGGGGGGGCTGCCCTGTTCTGACTGGGGGAGGGAGGCCCTTGATGTTGTGACAGGGAGGGAGGCCCTTGATGTTGTGACTGGGGGAGGGGGGCCCTGTTCTGACTGGGGGGGGAGGCCCCGCCGTTCTGTATACTGGCTACGGCATCTGAAAATGGACAAACTGTACTATTGACGTTTCATTTTTTTTTTTTCGGCTCTCCAAGTGGAAAACTGACGATCACCAACTTCTCCCACGTGGTGACCTCTGACCTCACCTACTAAGGAAATGACATCTATAACAGCATCTATTTGGGGGGGGGGGGGGGGGGGGGGGGTAGTTGTACTTTCAGTTTATGATTGATATGATTGGTTGGCCATTGAGCCGTTCAACCCCAATGAGTTCATATCTCATGAATGCATTCAGCTGGTATTTATAACTTCACATCTGGTAAATTCCCACCTCCCACATGGTTACAAACGTCACATCAGAGTGGAAACGTGTCGGCCCAACATAACAATTCAGTCACAACAGACAGGAACATTGTGAATGCCTTTTCATGTCCCGGCTTTACCCGAAACCAAAACCGCCGGTATGACTTCACCGGTATGACCCCGTGGTCCCTGGAGCAGCCGGTAGGACTTTACCCCGTTATGACCCCGTGGGTCCCTGGAGCAGCCGGTAGGACTTTACCCCGTTATGACCCCGTGGGTCCCTGGAGCAGCCGTTATGACCCCGGGGTCCCTAGAGCAGCCGGTATGACCCCGTGGTCCCTGGAGCAGCCGTTGGGACTTGTGGTGGGTTTTAGTGTTTAAGTATTGCGCCGTGGTGGAGGGGGCAGTAGTGTCGTGAAGCTGCTTGGTGTCAGACTGGCCTTGTTGTTCCCTTGGTGACCCTGAAGTCAACAAACTTTGAGTTCCCACGCTCGACCTGCTTCTCCAGAAAGACCTCCCCCTCCAACTCTCCCTCTTTATAGGCAGAGACGGGGGTTACACTGAAAATGTTTTCGGGGGGGGCAATTCTGGAAATTTGCCAACTATTTTTTTTAAAGTGTCTTGTCGCATAAAAGTAGTGCATAATATCCAGACTGATTAAACAACACGCTCCAAACCCAGAACCAAGTATCGTGGCCTGGACAACACTACGTAGGGGGTAGGGTGCACTACGTAGGGGGTAGGGTGCACTACGTAGGGGGTGGGGCGCACTACGTAGGGGGTGGGGCGCACTACGTAGGGGGGTGGGGCGCACTACGTAGGGGGTGGGGCGCACTACGTAGGGGGTGGGGCGCACTACGTAGGGGGTGGGGCGCACTACGTAGGGGGTGGGGCGCACTACGTAGGGTGGGCGCACTAGGGGGTGGGGCGCACTACGTAGGGGGTGGGGCGCACTACGTAGGGTGCACGACGTAGGGGGTAGGGTGCACGACGTAGGGTGTAGGGTGCACGACGTAGGGTGCACGACGTAGGGGGTAGGGTGCACTACCTAGGGAGCGGGGCGCACTATGTAGGGGGTAGGGTGCACTACCTAGGGAGCGGGGCGCACTATGTAGGGTGCACGACGTAGGGGGTAGGTAAATAGACCTAACGTCCCCCCCCCCCCAGGAACACAAGGCCCCTGTGTGGTGTAAATAGACCTAACGTCTCCCCCACTCTGCCTCTACAGGGAACCAGCCCATAGAAGACAGAACAGTGGATGGAAGAGCGCGAGAGAGAGTGAAGAGGACGGAGGTTAAAATACAGGGGCTGGTCAACAGGTAAGAACCTTTTTTTTTAGACATCATCAACATCATTTGGGGCGGCAGCGCAGCCTAGTGGTTAGAGTGTAGAGGTGGCAGCGCAGCCTAGTGGTTAGAGTGTAGAGGTGGCAGCGCAGCCTAGTGGTTAGAGTGTAGAGGAGGCAGGTAGCCTAGTGGTTAGAGTGTAGAGGAGGTAGGGCAGCCTAGTGGTTAGAGTGTAGAGGAGGTAGGGCAGCCTAGTGGTTAGAGTGTAGAGGAGGTAGGGTAGCCTAGTGGTTAGAGTGTAGAGGAGGCAGCGCAGCCTAGTGGTTAGAGTGTAGAGGAGGCAGGTAGCCTAGTGGTTAGAGTGTAGAGGAGGCAGGTAGCCTAGTGGTTAGAGTGTAGAGGAGGCAGCGCAGCCTAGTGGTTAGAGTGTAGAGGAGGTAGGGCAGCCTAGTGGTTAGAGTGTAGAGGAGGTAGGGCAGCCTAGTGGTTAGAGTGTAGAGGAGGTAGGGTAGTCTAGTGGTTAGAGTGTAGAGGAGGCAGGGTAGCCTAGTGGTTAGAGTGTAGAGGAGGCAGCGCAGCCTAGTGGTTAGAGTGTAGAGGAGGCAGGGTAGCCTAGTGGTTAGAGTGTAGAGGAGGTAGGGTAGTCTAGTGGTTAGAGTGTAGAGGAGGCAGGTAGCCTAGTGGTTAGAGTGTAGAGGAGGCAGGTAGCCTAGTGGTTAGAGTGTAGAGGAGGCAGCGCAGCCTAGTGGTTAGAGTGTAGAGGAGGTAGGGCAGCCTAGTGGTTAGAGTGTAGAGGAGGTAGGGTAGCCTAGTGGTTAGAGTGTAGAGGAGGCAGCGCAGCCTAGTGGTTAGAGTGTAGAGGAGGTAGGGCAGCCTAGTGGTTAGAGTGTAGAGGAGGCAGCGTAGCCTAGTGGTTAGAGTGTAGAGGAGGTAGGGTAGCCTAGTGGTTAGAGTGTAGAGGAGGTAGGGTAGCCTAGTGGTTAGAGTGTAGAGGAGGTAGGGTAGCCTAGTGGTTAGAGTGTAGAGGAGGTAGGGCAGCCTAGTGGTTAGAGTGTAGAGGAGGCAGCGTAGCCTAGTGGTTAGAGTGTAGAGGAGGTAGGGTAGCCTAGTGGTTAGAGTGTAGAGGAGGTAGGGTAGCCTAGTGGTTAGAGTGTAGAGGAGGTAGGGTAGCCTAGTGGTTAGAGTGTAGAGGAGGTAGGGCAGCCTAGTGGTTAGAGTGTAGAGGAGGCAGGTAGCCTAGTGGTTAGAGTGTAGAGGAGGCAGGGTAGCCTAGTGGTTAGAGTGTAGAGGAGGTAGGGTAGCCTAGTGGTTAGAGTGTAGAGGTGGCAGGTAGCCTAGTGGTTAGAGTGTAGAGGTGGCAGCGCAGCCTAGTGGTTAGAGTGTAGAGGTGGCAGCGCAGCCTAGTGGTTAGAGTGTAGAGGAGGTAGGGCAGCCTAGTGGTTAGAGTGTAGAGGAGGCAGGTAGCCTAGTGGTTAGAGTGTAGAGGAGGCAGCGCAGCCTAGTGGTTAGAGTGTAGAGGAGGTAGGGTAGCCTAGTGGTTAGAGTGTAGAGGAGGCAGGTAGCCTAGTGGTTAGAGTGTAGAGGAGGCAGGTAGCCTAGTGGTTAGAGTGTAGAGGAGGCAGGTAGCCTAGTGGTTAGAGTGTAGAGGAGGTAGGGTAGCCTAGTGGTTAGAGTGTAGAGGAGGCAGCGCAGCCTAGTGGTTAGAGTGTAGAGGAGGTAGGGTAGCCTAGTGGTTAGAGTGTAGAGGAGGCAGCACAGCCTAGTGGTTAGAGTGTAGAGGAGGCAGCGCAGCCTAGTGGTTAGAGTGTAGAGGAGGCAGCGCAGCCTAGTGGTTAGAGTGTAGAGGAGGCAGCGCAGCCTAGTGGTTAGAGTGTAGAGGAGGCAGGTAGCCTAGTGGTTAGAGTGTAGAGGTGGCAGCGCAGCCTAGTGGTTAGAGTGTAGAGGTGGCAGCGCAGCCTAGTGGTTAGAGTGTAGAGGAGGTAGGGTAGCCTAGTGGTTAGAGTGTAGAGGAGGCAGGTAGCCTAGTGGTTAGAGTGTAGAGGAGGTAGGGTAGCCTAGTGGTTAGAGCGTTGGACTAGTAACCGAAAGGTTGCAAGTTCAAATCCCTGAGCTGGTACTTAAACCACTTAACCCAGTCCTAGGCCGTCATTGAAAATAAGAATTTGTTCTTAACCTCTCGGGGATATATGGCCAACATCCAGGCAGAGCGCCAAATTCAAATAAATTACTATAAAAATTCAACTTTGATGAAATCACACATTCAATATAACCAAATTAAAAGCTATACTTGTTGTCAATCCAGCCAATATGTCAGATTTCAAAAATGCTCTACGGCGAAAGCAAACGATTGCTATTATCTGAGGAGAACACCCTCCGTAAACAAAGAAATGAGAATGAGTTGTTAACTGACTTGCCTAGTTAAAGAATAATACAAATCAACATACCACCCAGTTTTTAAAATTCTGTTGATATTGATGTCTAATCTACCAGGACTGACACTATTGGCTGTCCTCTGTTTGAACCCTCCCCTTTTGGCCCTCTGAAGAGCCAATAGATTCTCTGCCTCGGGTTAGACGTACTGCTGACGTGATTTAGAAACGTGTTGTTCTCTGAACATGGTCTTATACAACAACAACAACAACACAATGCTGCTATTATCTGGAGGTTTCCGTGGTAACACAAGTGGCCTTGGCCACCGGCTCAGCCCGGCAGCCTTGGCCCAGTGTCAGCTCTTGTGTTTTACCTGACATCGTTTCCCAGGCAGGCGGGGGCCCCCTGAGACAACATCATTCAATTGGTTTTGAGAAGGTTTAATGTCCCCCCTCTGATCTGCTCATCTAATTGGTTTTGAGAAGGTGATGAGGAAAGAGAGCGTGAGAAAATCAAGGATTTTAATTTAAATTTTTTATAATTAGAAATTCTTACGTTTTTAGGCCTACTTCCTTTTTAATTGAGGAAATGGAACAGAATTGACCCGTTGAACTCTGGTGGGAGAACCAATGGAGCTGGGGGTGCAGTGTGCCCAGACCAGGCCAATGGGTTGTTTTTACTGGTTGGAGTGATACAGTTGATCATCAGGCAGGGGTGGGTCTCAGTAGCAGAGTTAACTTATCTCCTGTCTTAGACGGCCACAGCCGGGTCCCCAACACAGAGTAGCTACTAGCTAGTTACATGTTGTTAGCCTTGCTGTTCTGCAGGGTAGCTACTAGCTAGGTACATGTTGTTAGCCTTGCTGTTCTGCAGGGTAGCTACTAGCTAGGTACATGTTGTTAGCCTAGCTGTTCTGCAGGGTAGCTACTAGCTAGGTACATGTTGTTAGCCTAGCTGTTCTGCAGGGTAGCTACTAGCTAGTTACATGTTGTTAGCCTAGCTGTTCTGCAGGGTAGCTACTAGCTAGTTACATGTTGTTAGCCTAGCTGTTCTGCAGGGTAGCTACTAGCTAGTTACATGTTGTTAACCTAGCTGTTCTGCAGGGTAGCTACTAGCTAGTTACATGTTAGCCTAGCTGTTCTGCAGGGTAGCTACTAGCTAGTTACATGTTGTTAGCCTAGCTGTTCTGCAGGGTAGCTACTAGCTAGTTACATGTTGTTAGCCTAGCTGTTCTGCAGGGTAGCTACTAGCTAGTTACATGTTAGCCTAGCTGTTCTGCAGGGTAGCTACTAGCAAGTTGCATGTTAGCTTAGCTGTTCTGCAGGGTAGCTACTAGCAAGTTGCATGTTAGCTTAGCTGTTCTGCAGGGAAGCCAGTAGCTAGTTATAGGTTGTTAGCCTAGCTGTTCTGCAGGGAAGCCAGTAGCTAGTTATAGGTTGTTAGCCTAGCTAGTCAGAGGACAGACCAGTCTATCCACCTCTTTCCTGTCTCCTAATTGTTTCTAGTTAGTTTATTTTAGTACAGGGTTGTTTATATAAGGTGTAAGAGACTGAGTCAAGCATTTCCTTTCCCTAGGGAACAGTGAAGTTAAGTTTCCTGTTGTGTTGTCGTCGTGCTCTCTCCTCTGTCGATTAGCTGTTAGGCTAAACCCCCCCGTTGGTCCTGACGAGCCACAGGGGGGGGGGGGGGGGGGGGGGAGGCAGGCTATCATTCTCCTCTCCGTTCTCTCTCTTCCTCTCCTCTCCGTTCTCTCTCTTCCTCTCCTCTCCGTTCTCTCTCTTCCTCTCCTCTCAGTTCTCTCTCTTCCTCTCCTCTCAGTTCTCTCTCTTCCTCTCCTCTCAGTTCTCTCTTCCTCTCCTCTCAGTTCTCTCTCTTCCTCTCCTCTCAGTTCTCTCTCTTCCTCTCCTCTCAGTTCTCTCTCTTCCTCTCCTCTCAGTTCTCTCTTCCTCTCCTCTCTGTTCTCTCTCTTCCTCTCCTCTCTGTTCTCTCTCTTCCTCTCCTCTCCGTTCTCTCTCTTCCTCTCCTCTCCGTTCTCTCTCTTCCTCTCCTCTCCGTTCTCTCTCTTCCTCTCCTCTCCGTTCTCTCTCTTCCTCTCCTCTCCGTTCTCTCTCTTCCTCTCCTCTCCGTTCTCTCTTTCTCTTCCCCTCCGTTCTCCTCAGGCACCAGCTGTAGAGATCAGCTATAGACACGACATGATCTGAACACCTAGTCCACATACCAGCACCTGATCTGAACACCTAGTCCACATACCAGCACCTAGTCCACATACCAGCACCTAACCCAGCACCTAGTCCACATACCAGTCCACATACCTTTACCTAACCCAGCACCTAGTCCACATACCAGCACCTTACCCAGCACCTAGTCCACATACCAGTCTACATACCAGCACCTAACCCAGCACCTAGTCCACATACCAGCACCTAACCCAACACCTAGTCCACATACCTTTACCTAACCCAACACCTAGTCCACACACCAACACCTGACCCAGCACCTAGTCCACATTCCAGCACCTAGTCCACATTCCATCACCTAGTCCACATTCCAGCACCTAACCCAACACCTAGTCCACATACCAGCACCTATTCCACATACCAACACAACCCAACTCCTTGTCCACATACCAACACCTAGTCCAACACCTAACCCAACTCCTAGTCCACATACCAACACCTAGTCCACATTCCAACACCTATCTCTCTTCCACCTAGTCCACATACCAGCACCTATTCCACATACCAACACAACCCAACTCCTTGTCCACATACCAACACCTAACCCAACTCCTAGTCCACATACCAACACCTAGTCCACATTCCAACACATAACCCAACACCTAGTCCACAGTCCAACACCTATCTCTCTTCCACCTAGTCCACATTCCAACACCTATCTCTCTTCTACCTAGTCCACATTCCAACACCTATCTCTCTTCCACCTAGCTTCTCTCTCTCTCTGAGGTTTTGTTGCCACGGGGGCAGATCTTTTTCTAAGCCTGTTGTGTAACAGCGACTAGAGTTCCCTGTTCTCACAGTCATCAGAGTTGAGGAGGAGACTAACACACCTGTGACCCTTGGTATCTCTCCTCTCTGGGCTCTTGGCCGTGTTTACAAACAGACACACACATTCTGTTCTCCTAGAGGTGGTGTGGAATTACCAGACTGACGCTACACTGCCCGGTGTCCATGCTATTCTCCTGGGAAGGAGGATCACTGTCACTAAGTGTGTTGCGTCTGTGTTAGTCAGTGGTTGGATCAGGAGAAGTGTGGAGGCAGCCAGGCAGCCAGCCAGGCAGCCAGCCAGGCAGCCAGCCAGGCAGCCAGCCAGGCAGCCAGCCAGGCAGCCAGCCAGGCAGCCAGCCAGGCAGCCAGCCAGGCAGCCAGCCAGGCAGCCAGCCAGGCAGGCAGCCAGGCAGCCAGCCAGGCAGCCAGCCAGCCAGGCAGCCAGCCAGGCAGCCAGCCAGGCAGCCAGCCAGGCAGCCAGCCAGGCAGCCATCCAGCTGAAAGGTTTTAGAAGATACTGAAGGAAGAGAGGATGAGGAAGTAGGAGAAGTTCTGTTGTCTGACACTCACATCAAAGTACACAGGAGTATCCAACCTAACTCCTTCTTCTCCTTCCTCTTCTTCTCCTTCCTCTTCTTCTCCTTCCTCTTCTTCTCCTTCCTCTTCTTCTCCTTCCTCTTCTTCCTCCTTCCTCTTCTTCTCCTTCCTCTTCTTCTCCTTCCTCTTCTCCTTCCTCTCCTTCTCTTCCTCCTTCCTCTTCTTCTCCTTCTCCTTCCTCTTCTTCTCCTTCTCCTTCCTCTTCTTCTCCTTCTCCTTCCTCTTCTTCTCCTTCCTCTTCTCCTTCCTCTTCTTCCTCTTCTTCTCCTTCTTCTCCTTCCTCTCCTTCCTCTTCTTCTCCTTCCTCTTCTCCTTCCTCTTCTTCTCCTTCTTCTCCTTCCTCTTCCTCTTCTTCCTCTTCTTCTCCTTCCTCTTCTTCTCCTTCTTCTCCTTCCTCTTCTTCTCCTTCCTCTTCCTCCTCCCTTTTCCTTCTTCCTCCCTTCTCCTTCCCCTTCCTTCTTCTCCTTCCTCTTCCTCCTCCCTTTTCCTTCCCTCTCTCCTCCTCTGCAGCGTCAGAACATATCAAATCCAGGCAGACTCCTGCTCCTTGGCCTGCCAATCTGAACGACAACCTCCCCACTACACACACACACACACACACACTGCTCCGAGCATCTTCAGCGATGCCAACAGGGTCCCAGCCAGCTGCCAGCCCCTCTCCCAGCCTGCCCCTGTGTGCCCAGCCCTGAGCCCTGATCCCTGACCCCTAACCACAAACTGGCCCCGTGGCTCTAGGAAACCCCCCCAGTGCAGCTGTCCTCCACACAGCCAGGTGGCGCCCTGACCCACCGCCGGACAGGCAGCGCTACTAACAGGTAATACAATGTAGATTAGATTACTATAAACATTCCCTCACCTAGACTACATCTGGAATGGCTCTGTTTAGTCCACTACTGTTAGTAACATTACCTCACCTAGACTACATCTGGAATGGCTCTCTGTTTAGTCCACTACTGTTAGTACCATTACCTCACCTAGACTACATCCTGGCTCTGTTTAGTCCACTACTGTTAGCAACATTACCTCACCTAGACTACATCCTGGCTCTCTACTCTGTTTAGTCCACTACTGTTAGTAACATTACCTCACCTAGACTACATCTGGAATGGCTCTCTGTTTAGTCCACTACTGTTAGCAACATTACCTCACCTAGACTACGTCTGGAATGGCTCTCTACACGTCATGGTAATCCGTCTGGCCCTGGGCTGGGCTAGAGACACTGGGACTGGCCTGGGTAATCCGTCTGGCCCTGGGCTGGGCTAGAGACACTGGGACTGGCCTGGGTAATCCGTCTGGCCCGGGTAATCCGTCTGGCCCTGGGCTGGTTTAGAGACACTGGGATTGCCAGTTTGTCAGCGTATGCTCTGAGGACACGTCCTGGTAATCCGTCTGGCCCTGCGGCCTTGGGAATGTTGCCCTGTTTAAAGGTGTTGCTCACGTCGGCTACAGAGAGCGTGATCACACAGTCATCCGGAACAGCTGGTGCTCTCATTGCATGCTTCATTGTTGATTGCCTCGAGGCGAACATAAAAGGCATTTAGCTCGTCTGGTAGGCCCTCGTCACTGGGTAGCTCGCGGCTGGGTTTCCCTTCGTAGTCCGTAATAGTTTGAAAGCCCCCTGCCACATCCGATGAGCCGATTTCTTATAAACGTCCGGATTAGTGTCCCGCTCCTTGAAAGCGGCAGCTCTAACCTTTAGCCTTTAGCTTTTAGCCTTTAGCTTTCTAGCCTTTAGCTTTCTAGCCTTTTAGCCTTTAGCTTTCTAGCTTTTAGCCTTTAGCTTTCTAGCCTTTAGCTTTCTAGCCTTTTAGCCTTTAGCTTTCTAGCCTTTTAGCCTTTAGCTTTCTAGCCTTTTAGCCTTTAGCTTTCTAGCCTTTAGCTTTCTAGCCTTTAGCTTTCTAGCCTTTAGATTTCTAGCCTTTAGCCCTATCCTTTAGCCTTTAGCTTTCTAGCCTTTAGCCCTATCCTTTAGCCTTTAGCTTTCTAGCCTTTAGCTTTCTAGCCTTTAGCCCTATCCTTTAGCCTTTAGCCCTATCCTTTAGCTTTCTAGCCTTTAGCCCTAGCCTTTAGCCCTATCCTTTAGCTAGAGCTGACAGTCTAGTATTTGTATTAGCCTTTAGCCCTAGCCTTTAGCCCTATCCTTTAGCCCTAGCCTTTAGCTAGAGCTGACAGTCTAGTATTTGTATTAGCCTTTAGCCCTAGCCTTTAGCCCTAGCCTTTAGCTAGAGCTGACAGTCTAGTATTTGTCTCTTCTTGTAAACCTGCTTTATTTCTTGTCTTCCTGCCGCTGTTTAAACATTTTAATGCTGTTTTTCTTCTATCCCTTGTCTCTCTCGCTAACCTCCTCTCTCGCTATCCTCCTCTCTCGCTATCCTCCTCTCTCGCTAACCTCCTCTCTCGCTAACCTCCTCTCTCGCTAACCTCCTCTCTCGCTATCCTCCTCTCTCTCGCTATCCTCCTCTCTCTCGCTAACCTCCTCTCTCGCTATCCTCCTCTCTCTCGCTATCCTCCTCTCTCTCGCTATCCTCCCCTCTCTCGCTATCCTCCTCTCTCGCTATCCTCCTCTCTCGCTAACCTCCTCTCTCGCTGTCCTCCTCTCTCGCTGTCCTCCTCTCTCGCTGTCCTCCTCTCTCGCTGTCCTCTCTCTCGCTGTCCTCCTCTCTCGCTAACCCCCTCTCTCGCTAACCCCCTCTCTCGCTGACCCCCTCTCTCGCTAACCTCCTCTCTCGCTAACCCCTCTCTCGCTAACCCCCTCTCTCGCTGTCCTCCTCTCTCGCTGTCCTCCTCTCTCGCTGTCCTCCTCTCTCGCTGTCCTCCTCTCTCGCTGTCCTCCTCTCTCGCTGTCCTCCTCTCTCGCTGTCCTCCTCTCTCGCTAACCTCCTCTCTCGCTAACCTCCCCTCTCTCGCTATCCCCCTCTCGCTAACCCCTCGCTCGCTGTCCTCCTCTCTCGCTAACCTCCTCTCTCGCTAACCTCCTCTCTCGCTATCCTCCTCTCTCTCGCTATCCTCCTCTCTCGCTAACCTCCTCTCTCTCGCTATCCTCCTCTCTCTCGCTATCCTCCTCTCTCTCGCTATCCTCCTCTCTCTCGCTATCCTCCCCTCTCTCGCTATCCTCCTCTCTCGCTGTCCTCCTCTCTCGCTAACCTCCTCTCTCGCTGTCCCCCTCTCTCGCTAACCCCCTCTCTCGCTAACCCCCTCTCTCGCTGTCCTCCTCTCTCGCTAACCCCCTCTCTCGCTAACCCCCTCTCTCGCTAACCCCCTCTCTCGCTATCCTCCTCTCTCGCTAACCTCCCCTCTCTCGCTATCCCCCTCTCGCTAACCCCTCGCTCGCTATCCTCCTCTCTCGCTAACCCCCTCTCTCGCTAACCCCCTCTCTCGCTAACCCCCTCTCTCGCTAACCCCCTCTCTCGCTAACCTCCTCTCTCGCTGTCCTCCTCTCTCGCTAACCCCTCGCTCGCTTTCCTCCTCTCTCGCTATCCTCCTCTCTCGCTATCCTCCCCTCTCGCTATCCCCCTCTCGCTCTCCTCCCCTCTCGCTATCCCCCTCTCGCTAACCTCCTCTCTCGCTAACCTCCTCTCTCGCTAACCTCCTCTCTCGCTAACCTCCCCTCTCTCTGTCCTCATTATCTTTCCTCTCTTCTGTCCTGTATCCTAGGCATGGCTCCAATTCGGGACTCGGCCAGCCACTCTCCTAACCAAACAGGTGACAACCTTTTTATTTTACCCTTTGACCTCGACTCTTCTTCTCTCTGCCTTCCTGGACCTCTCCCTCTACCTCTCCCAGTCAGACAAGGTCATTCCTGAATCCCAGTCCCCCCCCCCCCCCCCCCCCGTCCAGGTGCTCACGTTACCGTTGACTGTTGTTATGAGGTCTCAGTGTGTCGGTCATTGTCTGATCTCTGCTACTGTAGACCGTCTCACCTTGTTATTCAAGTTAAACTACCTTTGAACACACCTACAAAGGTAGGGTTAGGGGGTAAAGACACAGAACAGCATGTGCTCCTACAAAGGTAGGGTTAGGGGTTAAAGACACAGAACAGCATGTGGTCCTACAAAGGTAGGGTTAGGGGTTAAAGACACAGAACAGCATGTGGTCCTACAAAGGTAGGGTTAGGGGTTAAAGACACAGAACAGCATGTGCTCCTACAAAGATAGGGTTAGGGGTTAAAGACACAGAACAGCATGTGGTCCTACAAAGGTAGGGTTAGGGGTTAAAGGCACAGAAAGGGAGAGAGGAGGAGGAGAGAACATTCTGACTGCGCAGGCAGACTAGACAACATTCAAGGAGAGTTGGCAGCCATCTTGTGTGTGTGTGTGTGATTGGCAAGAATGAGTGTGGCTTTACAGAAAACCGAGGTGGTTAATTGCCAGAAGAGCGGACACTGGAGACATGAAAGGGTTCATTTAGTTCTGAGGAAGAGGTTCTCCTCGTAAAATAACAAACAGCTCCCTCCCCACCCCTCTCTCCAATGTCCCTCCTCCCTCTCTTCTCTCCCCTCCCTTTCCCGTCTCTCCCCTCCCTCCCCACCCTCCCTCCCCACCCCTCTCTCCAATGTCCCTCCTCCCTCTCTTCTCTCCCCTCCCTTTCCCGTCTCTTCTCTCCCCTCCCTCCCCACCCTCTCTCTCCCCTCCCTCCCCACCCTCTCTCTCCAATGTCCCTCCTCCCTCTCTCCCCTCCCTCCCTCGTCTCTCCCCTCCCTCCCTCCCTCCCTCCCTCGTCTCTCCCGCCCCCTCCCTCGTCTCTCCCCTCCCTCCCTCGTCTCTCCCCTCCCTCCCTCGTCTCTCCCCTCCCTCCCTCTCTCCAATGTCCCTCCTTCCCCTCTGTCTCCCTTCCTCCGTCTCCCCTCCTCCCTCCTGGTTGGCTGTAGCATCACACTGCTGAAACAAAATGGTGTCTGCTGACTAGACTGACACACACACTGGGTTAGAGGGACTGGGCCGGGTTAGAGGGACTGGGCCGGGTTAGAGGGACTGGGCCGGGTTAGAGGGACTGGGCCGGGTTAGAGGGACTGGGCCGGGTTAGAGGGACTGGGCCGGGTTAGAGGGACTGGGCCGGGTTAGAGAGACTGGGCCGGGTTAGAGGTACTGGGCAGGGTTAGAGGGACTGGGCAGGGTTAGAGGGACTGGGCTGGGCTGGAGGGACTGGGCTGGGCTGGAGGGACTGGGCTGGGCTGGAGGGACTGGGCTGGGTTAGAGGGACTGGGCTGGGTTAGAGGGGCTGGGTTAGAGGGACTGGGCTGGGTTAGAGGGACTGGGTTAGAGGGACTGGGTTAGAGGGACTGGGTTAGAGGGACTGGGTTAGGGGGACTGGGCTGGGTTAGGGGGACTGGGCTGGGTTAGAGGGACTGGGTTAGAGGGACTGGGCCGGGTTACAGGGACTGGGCCGGGTTACAGGGACTGGGCCGGGTTAGAGGGACTGGGCCGGGTTGGAGGGACTGGGCCGGGTTAGAGGGGCTGGGTTAGAGGGACTGGGCTGGGTTAGAGGGACTGGGCTGGGTTAGAGGGACTGGGCTGGGTTAGAGGGACTGGGTTAGAGGGACTGGGTTAGAGGGACTGGGTTAGAGGGACTAGGTTAGAGGGACTGGGTTAGAGGGACTGGGCTGGGTTAGGGGGACTGGGCCGGGTTACAGGGACTGGGCCGGGTTACAGGGACTGGGCCGGGTTAGAGGGACTGGGTTAGAGGGACTGGGTTAGAGGGACTGGGTTAGAGGGACTGGGTTAGAGGGACTGGGTTAGAGGGACTGGGTTGGGTTAGAGGGACTGGGTTGGGTTAGAGGGACTGGGCTGGGTTAGAGGGACTGGACTGGGTTAGAGGGGCTGGGTTAGAGGGACTGGGCTGGGTTAGAGGGACTGGGCTGGGTTAGAGGGACTGGGCTGGGTTAGAGGGACTGGGCTGGGTTAGAGGGACTGGGTTAGAGGGACTGGGTTAGTGGGACTGGGCTGGGTTAGAGGGGCTGGGTTAGAGGGACTGGGTTAGAGGGGCTGGGTTAGAGGGGCTGGGTTAGAGGGGCTGGGTTAGAGGGGCTGGGTTAGAGGCGCTGGGTTAGAGGCGCTGGGTTAGAGGCGCTGGGTTAGAGGCGCTGGGTTAGAGGGGCTGGGTTAGAGGGGCTGGGTTAGAGGGGCTGGGTTAGAGGGGCTGGGTTAGAGGGGCTGGGTTAGAGGGGCTGGGTTAGAGGGACTGGGTTAGAGGGACTGGGCTGGGTTAGGGGGACTGGGCTGGGTTAGGGGGACTGGGCCGGGTTACAGGGACTGGGCCGGGTTAGAGGGACTGGGCCGGGTTAGAGGGACTGGGTTGGGTTAGAGGGACTGGGCTGGGTTAGAGGGACTGGACTGGGTTAGAGGGGCTGGGTTAGAGGGACTGGGCTGGGTTAGAGGGACTGGGTTAGAGGGGCTGGGTTAGAGGGACTGGGTTAGTGGGGCTGGGTTAGAGGGGCTGGGTTAGAGGGGCTGGGTTAGAGGGGCTGGGTTAGAGGGGCTGGGTTAGAGGGGCTGGGTTAGAGGGACTGGGCTGGGTTAGAGGCACGGGGGCTGGGCCGGGTTAGAGGAGCCGGGTTGGAGGGACCGGGCTGGGTTGGAGGGACCGGGCTGGGTTGGAGGGACCGGGCTGGGTTAGAGGGACTGGGCTGGGTTAGAGGGGCTGGGCTGGGTTAGGGGGACTGGGCTGGGTTAGAGGGACTGGGTTAGAGGGACTGGGTTAGAGGGACTGGGTTAGAGGGACTGGGTTAGAGGGACTGGGCCGGGTTAGAGGGACTGGGCCGGGTTACAGGGACTGGGCCGGGTTAGAGGGGCTGGGCCGGGTTAGAGGGGCTGGGTTAGAGGGACTGGGTTAGAGGGACTGGGTTAGAGGGACTGGGTTAGAGGGGCTGGGCTGGGTTAGAGGGACTGGGTTAGAGGGGCTGGGTTAGAGGGACTGGGTTAGTGGGACTGGGCTGGGTTAGAGGGACTGGGCTGGGTTAGAGGGGCTGGGTTAGAGGGACTGGGCAGGGCTGGGTTAGAGGGGCTGGGCTGGGTTAGAGGGGCTGGGCTGGGTTAGAGGGACTGGGCTGGGTTAGAGGGACTGGGCTGGGTTAGAGGGACTGGGCTGGGTTAGAGGCACGGGGGCTGGGCCGGGTTGGAGGGACCGGGCTGGGTTGGAGGGACCGGGCTGGGTTGGCGGGACCGGGCTGGGTTGGCGGGACCGGGCTGGGTTGGAGGGACCGGGCTGGGTTGGAGGGACCGGGCTGGGTTAGAGGGTCTGGGTTAGGTTAGAGGGGCTGGGCTGGAGGGGCTGGGCTGGGTTAGAGGGGCTGGGCTGGGTTAGGGGGACTGGGCTGGGTTAGGGGGACTGGGCTAGAGGGACTGGGTTAGAGGGACTGGGTTAGAGGGACTGGGTTAGAGGGACTGGGTTAGAGGGACTGGGTTAGAGGGACTGGGTTAGAGGGACTGGGTTAGAGGGACTGGGTTAGAGGGACTGGGTTAGAGGGACTGGGTTAGAGGGACTGGGTTAGAGGGACTGGGTTAGAGGGACTGGGCTGGGTTGGAGGGACCGGGCTGGGTTAGAGGGACCGGGCTGGGTTGGAGGGACCGGGCTGGGTTGGAGGGGCCGGGCTGGGTTAGAGGGGCCGGGCTGGGTTAGAGGGGCCGGGCTGGGTTAGAGGGGCCGGGCTGGGTTAGAGGGACCGGGCTGGGTTAGAGGGGCCGGGCTGGGTTAGGGGGACTGGACTGGGTTAGACGGGCTGGGCCGGGTTAGAGGGGCTGGGTTAGAGACGCGGGGGCTGGGTTAGAGGCACGGGGGCTGGGCTAGGTTAGAGGCACGGGGGCTGGGCTGGGTTAGAGGCACGGGGGCTGGGCTGGGTTAGAGGCACGGGGGCTGGGCTGGGTTAGAGGCACGGGGGCTGGGCTGGGTTAGAGGCACGGGGGCTGGGCTGGGTTAGAGGCACGGGGGCTGGGCTGGGTTAGAGGGGCGGGGACTGGGCCGGGTTAGAGGGGCGGGGACTGGGCCGGGTTAGAGGGGCGGGGACTGGGCCGGGTTAGAGGGACTGTAACGGGCTGGGTTAGAGGGACTGGGCCGGGTTAGAGGGGCGGGGACTGGGCTGGGTTAGACGTCTGGGTTCCATCCCTCCGTTTCCACCAATCCACACATCAGATCAATGATTAGTGAAAGAATGTCCTGGTGTGTTCTCATGTGAGCTAACCAAACCTCCACCTCCACCCCGTCTCTCCGTCTTCCTGTCCCCAGGTTTGGACCCCCCTGGCCTGGATTCTCAGTATGAGAATTGCCCCTGGAGTTCTGGTTCTCCCTGCAGCAGAGACAGTAACTGGGACACGGTGGGTACTCTCTGAGGTTCTCCAAACGTAAATACTACCATGTTGGGTTTTTGGGTAGGTGGGTACTCTCTGAGGTTCTCTAAACGTAAATACTACCATGTTTGGTTTTTGGGTAGGTGGGTACTCTCTGAGGTTCTCCAAACGTAAATACTACCATGTTTGGGTAGGTGGGTACTCTCTGAGGTTCTTCCAACATAAATACTACCATGTTTGGTTTTTGGGTAGGTGGGTACTCTCTGAGGTTCTCTAAACGTAAATACTACCATGTTTGGTTTTTGGGTAGGTGGGTACTCTCTGAGGTTCTTCCAACGTAAATACTACCATTTTTGGGTAGGTGGGTACTCTCTGAGGTTCTCCAAACGTAAATTGTATGATTTGACTGAATAAGGAACATTTCCAAGTTGAGTTACCCAATGTGAAATGTGCTCAAACTTCCCTGACCTGAGAGTGTCGCATCTGGTTTAGACAGAATAGGGAACTAGCTAGTTAGTAATGAAATCAGACTGGTGAACTAGCTAGTTAGTAATGAAATCAGACTGGTGAACTAGCTAGTTAGTAATGAAATCAGACTGGTTTAGACAGAATAGGGAACTAGCTAGTTAGTAATGAAATCAGAATAGTGAACTAGCTAGTTAGTAATGAGATCAGACTGGTGAACTAGCTAGTTAGTAATGAAATCAGACTGGTGAACTAGCTAGTTAGTAATGAAATCAGACTGGTTTAGACAGAATGGTGAACTAGCTAGTTAGTAATGAAATCAGAATAGTGAACTAGCTAGTTAGTAATGAAATCAGACTGGTTTAGACAGAATGGTGAACTAGCTAGTTAGTAATGAAATCAGACTGGTGAACTAGCTAGTTAGTAATGAAATCAGACTGGTTTAGACAGAATGGTGAACTAGCTAGTTAGTAATGAAATCAGAATAGTGAACTAGCTAGTTAGTAATGAAATCAGAATAGTGAACTAGCTAGTTAGTAATGAAATCAGACTGGTTTAGACAGAATGGTGAACTAGCTAGTTAGTAATGAAATCAGACTGGTTTAGACAGAATGGTGAACTAGCTAGTTAGTAATGGACATCAGACTGGTGAACTAGCTAGTTAGTAATGAAATCAGACTGGTTTAGACAGAATAGTGAACTAGCTAGTTAGTAATGAAATCACCCTATTAATAAAAGTTGATTTTCTTTTCAAGGTGCTGGTAGACTCGGTCGGCAGCGACACGCCTTCCTCCTCCTCCTCCTCCTCGGCAGCCGGCAACGACCCCGAGCTCACCTCAGAATGCATGGACACGGACTCTGCCTCTAGCTCTGGTGGCTCGGAGAGGAACTTGGTCACCGCGATGACGTCGTCGCCGCCGCCGCCTCCTCCCGGCACTAAAGGGAACGGAGGCCGTAACGGGAACCACTTCTCCCCGTTGACTAACGGCGCCGTTCCTCCCGGTAGCAGCAATAACATCATAACGTGTAACGGGGCGGCGAAAGGCCCGTGGGGCTCCGTGGCCAACGTCGGCCCCAACGACGCCCCCGCCGACGGTAGCCATGGCAACACGCCGAGCCCCTGGGCGTCGGCCAACGGTGCTGGTCTGACCCCCGGCACTCTGAACCCAAAAGTTAACCACAGTGCCTGGCCCGGTCCCCAGGGCCCCTCCGGCTGTAAGATTGTCCAGCAGGGAGGCTCTCTGGGCTGGGGAGGGACACAGCCGGACAGCCTCTCTCTGTCTGAACAGCCGCAGCGCCTGAATGATACCACTGTCAAGACTCGCCACCTTAACACGACCAACGGACCAAATAACACTACTAACGCCATCGACACCTCTAGTTTACCAAACTCTACAGGCGGCTCAGTGCACAGGAACGAGTCCGGCTCGGGGCTGCGTTCCTGGGGAGCGGGAGGAGGAGGAGGAGATCAGCTCTCCAACGGTACCCTGTCTGGCGCCCAGCACCCCCACAGCGAGGGCCTGGCAGGGGGCTTCTCTAAGCCCTGGGGGGCCTTGGGCCCTGGGGAGACTGTGAACGGCCAGGGACACGGCCAGCCTTCCCCTGCTGCTGCTGCTGCTGTTTACAACAGTAAAACGAACAGCAAGGCCCCTGTAGGGAGGTGGGACTCTGCTTCTCCTCACAACCTGGGGACTGGAGGAGGGGCGAGCAATGGGAACGGACTGGGTCCTGCCGGGATCCCCCGACCATGGGCCTCCTCCTCCTCTTCATCTGGCTCCTCCTCTAGCAGGCAACCCCCCAACGGGGAGTGGAGCTCGTTGCCCGGTAACAAATCTCAGGATTCCGGCGACGGACGGAAGTCAGGGGGAGGAGCCAACGGCTGGAAGAGTCTTGAAGACGACGCCCTCAGGATGGGAGGAGGAGGAGTGCAGGGACCTGCGAGCGTTGGGGCATCTGGCAGCAGTGAGGGGAGTGGGGAGAGCTCTGGAGGCCCTAGCTTAGACAGGGACAGGAACGACCCCCGTCGACAAGGCCCCCTCCCTGGGTCTACTCAAGTCCTCTTCTGTTCAGACGTGGACCCCCGTGTCCTCTGCAACACCGGCTGGGGCCAGACCCCAGTACGTCAGGACACCGCCTGGGATGTCACCTCTCCCGTCCCCAGACCCGATGACAGGAAACCCGATAACGGAGGCCCTGGATGGGGATCGAAAAGCCACGCCGCTCGTTCTCATACCTCCAGCTCTGGAGGATGGCGAGGAGGGGGGGGTGGCCCGGGCCCAGAGTCAGGAGGGTCTGGCTGGGTAGAGCAGAAGACCTTGTCTGGGTGTGGAGACCGAGACAACAAAGGTCCTGGAGGAGAGCGAGGATGGGACAACTCTTCCTCTACCTGGGGGAACAGTCAGAAGGAGGACCTCTCCAACACCTGGATCAACCCTCCGAAACCTCAAAAACAGGTCTGGGGGACGGGGGGTGGAGACCGCTCCAGAGGAGGAGGGAGCAGCTACTGGGGTCAGCCCCAGAAGACTAGCGTGTCTGGGGGATGGGACCGCGACCTTTCAGGGACTGCAGGATGGGGCGAGCCCGGCCGCCCGACCAACACGCACCCCGACGGAAGCAGCAGCACCTGGGGGGGCAGCGGAGGGACCCCTGACCACCCCAGCAACCCTCACTCTGGCTGGGGAGAGCCCCCTGTATCCAACTCCGCCGGACACAAACCCCAGAACCACCAGACCCAGGGAGGGTGGGGCGAGCCAGCCATGAAGCCCGGCCACCCCTCTCAGAGCTGGGGAGACCCGGCCGAGTGGGGTAAAGATCCAGACGCCAACCCGGACCCTAGAGGACCTCCACCAGGCGGTGCCCACCCCTCCAAACCCAGCGGATGGACTGGGGTGGCGGTCCCAGCTGGACCCTCCCACAAGGAGGAGGAGTCGTCGACAGGGTGGGAGGAGCCTAGTCCAGAGTCGGTGAGGAGGAGGATGGACATCGATAATGGCACCTCGGCGTGGGGAGACCCCAGCAAATACAACTGTAGCGGGGTCAATAAGTGGAACAAGACCAGCCAATCAGAGCAGGATGCCATGGTCACGACCAAACCCCCCCAGCCCCAGCAGCAGCCCCCACCACCCCTGAACAACATGGCCAACAAGGACAAGACCTGCAGCTCTGGTGAGTGGAGGGAGCTGTACACACACACACACAGTGTCCTCCACCTCCCGTGTGTGTGTGTGTTTTAGGGTTGCGTCATCCTTCTGGAATGTTCTACAGCATTATTCTCTCTGAGCTGTGAGTGCAGGCAGAAACACAGACCTTTGTTTGGACTGAAATGCAGATCGTTCCAGGGGGGTGGTAGACTGAGACAGGAAGGGGGTAGACTGAGACAGGAAGGGGGTGGACTGAGACAGGAAGGGGGTAGACTGAGACAGGAAGGGGGTAGACTGAGACAGGAAGGGGGTAGACTGAGACAGGGAGGGGGTAGACTGAGACAGGGAGGGGGTAGACTGAGACAGGGAGGGGGTAGACTGAGACAGGGAGGGGGTAGAGAGAGACAGAGAGGGGGGGGAGAGAGACAGGGGGGGTGGGGGAGAGACAGAGAGGAGGGGGGGGGGAGACAGAGAGGGGGGGGACAGGAGGGGGGGAGAGAGACAGAGAGGGGGGGGGGAGACAGAGAGGGAGGGGGGGAGAGAGACCGAGAGGGGGGACAGGAGGGGGGGGGGGAGAGACAGTCTGTTATTGATCTAGAAACCCAGCTAGTCTGTTATTGATCATCTGAGTGAGTACAACAGCAGAGTTGAGAAGGTACAAGGTTACCTGCCATTTACGAAACTCCACCTCACATACCTCTCTCCTCCTCCCCCTCTCTCTCCTCCTCCCCCCCTCTCTCTCTCTCTCTCCTCCTCTCGCTCTCCTTCTCCCCCTCTCTCTCTCCTCCCCCCCCGCCCCTCTCTCTCTCTCTCCTCCTCCCCCTCTCTTACTCCCCCTCTCTCTCTCCTTTCTCTCTCCTCCTCCCCCTCTCTCCCCTCCTCCAGGTTGGGGTGAACAGTACACCGGTCCCCAGAAGATGGAGTCAGGAACGTGGGGTGATCCGCCAGGCCCCCCGTCTCTGTGGACAACGGGACATCGGCCTGGGGGAAACCCATGGAAACCAGCTCCACCTGGGAGGAGCTGAGAGACAGAGGGGACAGAGACAGAGGGGACAACTCTGCGACAGGAGGCTGGGAAGGACCTGGAGCACAGAACCACCACAAACCTGGTAAGACACATACACACACCCATCTCCTCGTCTCTCTCCAGGCCCCCTCGTGTCTCTCCAGGCCCCCTCGTCCCCTCGTGTCTCTCCAGGCCCCCTCGTCCCTCGTGTCTCTCTCCAGGTCCCCTCGTGCTCCAGGTCCCCTCGTGTCTCTCTCCAGGTCCCCTCGTGTCTCTCTCCAGGTCCCCTCGTGTCTCTCTCCAGGTCCCTCGTGTCTCTCTCCAGGTCCCCTCGTGTCTCTCTCCAGGTCCCCTCGTGTCTCTCTCCAGGTCCCCTCGTGTCTCTCTCCAGGTCCCCTCGGTCTCTCGTCCAGGTCCCCTCGTGTCTCTCTCCAGGTCCCCCTCGTGTCTCTCTCCATGTCCCTCGTCTCTCTCCAGGCCCCCTCGTGTCTCTCTCCAGGTCCCCTCGTGTGCTCTCTCCAGTTTAAATCCCTTCGTCCTCTCTCCAGGTCCCCTCGTGTGTCTCTCCAGGTCCCCTCGTGTCTCTCTCCAGGTCCCCTCGTGTCTCTCTCCAGGTCCCCTCGTGTCTCTCTCCAGGTCCCCTCGTGTCTCTCTCCAGGTCCCCTCGTGTCTCTCTCCAGGTTAATCCCTTCGTCCTCTCTCCAGGTCCCCTCGTGTCTCTCTCCCAGTCCCGGTCTCTCCAGCCCTCGTTCTCTCTCCAGGTCCCCTCGTGTCTCTCTCCAGGTCCCCTCGTGTCTCTCTCCAGGTCCCCTCGTGTCTCCTCCAGGTCCCCTCGTGTCTCTCTCCAGGTCCCCTCGTGTCTCTCTCCAGGTCCCCTCGTGTACCTCTCTCCAGGTCCCTCGTGTCTCTCTCCAGGTCCCCTCCGTGTCTCTCTCCAGGTCCCCTCGTGTCTCTCTCCAGGTCCCCTCGGGTCTCTCTCCAGGTCCCCCTCGTGGTCTCTCTCCAGTCCCCTCGTGTCTCTCTCCAGGCCCCCTCGTGTGCTCTCTCCAGTCCCCTCGTGTCTCTCTCCAGGTTTAATCCCTTCGTGCCTCTCTCCAGGTCCCCTCGTGTCTCTCTCCAGGGTCCCCTCGTGTCTCTCTCTCCAGGTCCCCCTCGTGTCTCTCTCCAGTCCCTCGTGTCTCTCTCCAGGTCCCTCGTGTCTCTCTCCAGGTCCCCTCGTGTCTCTCTCCATGCCCCTCGTGTCTCAGGTCCCCTCGTGTCTCTCTCCAGGTCCCCTCGTGTCTCTCTCCTGGCCCCCTCGGTCTCTCTCCAGGTCCCCTCGTGTCCTCTCTCCAGGCCCCCTCGTGTCTCTCTCCAGGTCCCCTCGTGTCTCTCTCCACCCTTCTCTCTCCAGGTCCCCTCGTGTCTCTCTCCAGGTTTAATCCCTTCGTCCTCTCTCCAGGTCCCCTCGTGTCTCTCTCCAGGTCCCCTCGTGTCTCTCTCCAGGTCCCCTCGTGTCTCTCTCCAGGTCCCTCGTGTCTCTCTCCAGGTCCCCTCGTGTCTCTCTCCAGGTCCCCTCGTGTTCTCCTCCAGGTCCCCCTCGTGTCTCTCTCCAGGTCCCCTCGTGTCTCTCTCCAGGCCCCCTCGTGTCTCTCTCCAGGTCCCCTCGTGTCTCTCTCCACCCTTCTCTCTCCAGGTCCCCTCGTGTCTCTCTCCAGGTTTAATCCCTTCGTCCTCTCTCCAGGTCCCCTCGTGTCTCTCTCCAGGTCCCCTCGTGTCTCTCTCCAGGTCCCCTCGTGTCTCTCTCCAGGTCCCCTCGTGTCTCTCTCCAGGTTTAATCCCTTCGTCCTCTCTCCAGGTCCCCTCGTGTCTCTCTCCAGGTTTAATCCCTTCATCCTCTCTCCACCCTCCAGGTCCCAAGCCCATGCAGCAGGAGAGTAGTACCTGGTGTGGGGAGGAGGTGTCGTGCCAGGCCAGTTGGGAACCGGAGGAGGAGCTGGAGATCGGGATGTGGAGCAACACCCCAAGTCACCGAGACCGGGACAGAGACGGTCACAGAGAGAACCACAGAGACCGGGACAGAGACGGTCACAGAGAGAACCACAGAGACGGCCACGGTCAGGACAACAGGAACAACGGGCCACAGCAACACAGCTGGAACTACATGAAGAAAATCCCTCCCAAGGTATTACTGACCAGGGGGTCTCTCTGTGTAGGTTATTAACCAGGGGGTCTCTCTGTGTGGGTTATTAACCAGGGGGTCTCTCTGTGTAGGTTATTAACCCAGGGTATTACTGACCAGGGGGTCTCTCTGTGTGGGTTATTAACCAGGGGGTCTCTCTGTGTGGGTTATTAACCAGGGGGTCTCTCTGTGTGGGTTATTAACCCAGGGTATTACTGACCAGGGGGTCTCTCTGTGTAGGTTATTAACCAGGGGGTCTCTCTGTGTGGGTTATTAACCAGGGGTCTCTCTGTGTGGGTTATTAACCAGGGGGTCTCTCTGTGTAGGTTATTAACCAGGGGGTCTCTCTGTGTGGGTTATTAACCAGGGGGTCTCTCTGTGTGGGTTATTAACCCAGGTCTCTCTGTGTGGGTTATTAACCAGGGGGTCTCTCTGTGTGGGTTATTAACCCAGGTCTCTCTGTGTGGGTTATTAACCAGGGGGTCTCTCTGTGTAGGTTATTAACCAGGGGTCTCTCTGTGTAGGTTATTAACCAGGGGGTCTCTCTGTGTGGGTTATTAACCCAGGTCTCTCTGTGTAGGTTATTAACCCAGGGTATTACTGACCAGGGGGTCTCTCTGTGTAGGTTATTAACCAGGGGGTCTCTCTGTGTAGGTTATTAACCAGGGGGTCTCTCTGTGTAGGTTATTAACCCAGGGTATTACTGACCAGGGGGTCTCTCTGTGTAGGTTATTAACCAGGGGGTCTCTCTGTGTGGGTTATTAACCCAGGTCTCTCTGTGTGGGTTATTAACCCAGGGTATTACTGACCAGGGGGTCTCTGTGTGGGTTATTAACCAGGGGGTCTCTCTGTGTAGGTTATTAACCAGGGGGTCTCTCTGTGTGGGTTATTAACCCAGGTCTCTCTGTGTGGGTTATTAACCCAGGGTATTACTGACCAGGGGGTCTCTCTGTGTGGGTTATTAACCAGGTGGTCTCTCTGTGTAGGTTATTAACCAGGGGGTCTCTCTGTGTGGGTTATTAACCCAGGTGTCTCTGTGTGGGTTATTAACCCAGGGTATTACTGACCAGGGGGTCTCTCTGTGTAGGTTATTAACCAGGGGGTCTCTCTGTGTGGGTTATTAACCCAGGTCTCTCTGTGTGGGTTATTAACCCAGGGTATTACTGACCAGGGGGTCTCTCTGTGTGGGTTATTAACCCAGGTCTCTCTGTGTGGGTTATTAACCCAGGTCTCTCTGTGTGGGTTATTAACCCAGGTCTCTCTGTGTGGGTTATTAACCTAGGGTATTACTGACCAGGGGGTCTCTCTGTGTGGGTTATTAACCCAGGTCTCTCTGTGTGGGTTATTAACCCAGGTCTCTCTGTGTGGGTTATTAACCCAGGGTATTACTGACCAGGGGGTCTCTCTGTAGGTTATTAACCCAGGTCTCTCTGTGTGGGTTATTAACCCAGGTCTCTCTGTGGGTTATTAACCCAGGTCTCTCTGTGTGGGTTATTAACCCAGGTCTCTCTGTGTGGGTTATTAACCCAGGGTATTACTGAGGCTTCTAGCTGAAGTTCAACCTCTAGGCTTTTACTGTTATATTACCCAGGTCTCTCTGTGTGGGTTATTAACCAGGAGGTCTCTCTGTGTAGGTTTTTTCACCAGGGGGTCTCTCTGTGTGGGTTATTAACCCAGGTCTCTCTGTGTAGGTTTTTTCACCAGGGGGTCTCTCTGTGTGGGTTATTAACCCAGGTCTCTCTGTGTGGGTTATTAACCAGGGGGTCTCTGTGTAGGTTATTACCCTGGGTCTCTCTGTGTGGGTTATTAACCAGAGGGTCTCTCTGTGTAGGTTATTACCCCAGGTCTCTCTGTGTGGGTTATTAACCAGAGGGTCTCTCTGTGTAGGTTATTACCCCGGGTCTCTCTGTGTAGGTTATTACCCCGGGTCTCCCTGTGTAGGTTATTACCCCGGATCTCTCTGTGTGGGTTATTACCCCGGGTCTCTCTGTGTGGGTTATTAACCCAGGTCTCTCTGTGTGGGTTATTAACCCAGGGTATTACTGAGGCTTCTAGCTGAAGTTCAACCTCTAGGCTTTTACTGTTATATTACCCAGGTCTCTCTGTGTGGGTTATTAACCAGGAGGTCTCTGTGTAGGTTATTACCCTGGGTCTCTCTGTGTGGGTTATTAACCAGAGGGTCTCTCTGTGTAGGTTATTACCCCAGGTCTCTCTGTGTGGGTTATTAACCAGAGGGTCTCTCTGTGTAGGTTATTACCCCGGGTCTCTCTGTGTAGGTTATTACCCCGGGTCTCCCTGTGTAGGTTATTACCCCGGATCTCTCTGTGTGGGTTATTACCCCGGGTCTCTCTGTGTGGGTTATTACCCCGGGTCTCTCTGTGTGGGTTATTACCCCGGGTCTCTCTGTGTGGGTTATTACCCCGGGTCTCTCTGTGTGGGTTATTACCCCGGGTCTCTCTGTGTGGGTTATTACCCCGGGTCTCTCTGTGTGGGTTATTACCCCGGGTCTCTGTGTAGGTTATTACCCCGGGTCTCTCTGTGTGGGTTATTATCCCGGGTCTCTGTGTGTTTCAGATCAACAAATCGGTGAACAAGCAGGAGGATGCCTGGATGAACCAGTTCGTCAAACAGTTCAACAACATGAGCTACCCTGTGAGTACGCTGCCTTGAACCCTGAACCCTCAAATCAAATAGTTCAACAACATGAGCTACCCTGTGAGTACGCTGCCTTGAACCCTGAACCCTCAAATCAAACAGTTCAACAACATGAACTACCCTGTGAGTACGCTGCCTTGAACCCTGAAATCAAACAGTTCAACAACATGAACTACCCTGTGAGTACGCTGCCTTGAACCCTGAACCCTCAAATCAAATAGTTCAACAACATGAGCTACCCTGTGAGTACGCTGCCTTGAACCCTGAAATCAAACAGTTCAACAACATGAACTACCCTGTGAGTACGCTGCCTTGAACCCTGAACCCTCAAATCAAATAGTTCAACAACATGAGCTACCCTGTGAGTACGCTGCCTTGAACCCTGAACCCTCAAATCAAACAGTTCAACAACATGAACTACCCTGTGAGTACGCTGCCTTGAACCCTGAAATCAAACAGTTCAACAACATGAACTACCCTGTGAGTACGCTGCCTTGAACCCTGAACCCTCAAATCAAATAGTTCAACAACATGAGCTACCCTGTGAGTACGCTGCCTTGAACCCTGAACCCTCAAATCAAACAGTTCAACAACATGAACTACCCTGTGAGTACGCTGCCTTGAACCCTGAAATCAAATGCTGTATTCTTAGTCACACTCACCGAATACAACCGGCGTAGGACTCAGCCGTGAAATGCTGACCGACGAGAGCCCTTCCCAAACGACGCCGAGAGAGCCCTTCCCAAACGACGCCGAGAGAGCCCTTCCCAAACGACGCCGAGAGAGCCCTTCCCAAACGACGCCGAGAGAGCCCTTCCCAAACGACGCCGAGAGAGCCCTTCCCAAACGACGCCGAGAGAGCCCTTCCCAAACGACGCCGAGAGAGCCCTTCCCAAACGACGCCGAGAGAGCCCTTCCCAAACGACGCCGAGAGAGCCCTTCCCAAACGACGAAGTGAAGAGGGGTTGGGGCTCGTCACCTGTCGACCCTTTAGTGAAGAGGGGTTGGGGCTCGTCACCTGTCGACCCTTTAGTGAAGAGGGGTTGGGGCTCGTCACCTGTCGACCCTTTAGTGAAGAGGGGTTGGGGCTCGTCACCTGTCGACCCTTTAGTGAAGAGGGGTTGGGGCTCGTCACCTGTCGACCCTTTAGTGAAGAGGGGTTGGGGCTCGTCACCTGTCGACCCTTTAGTGAAGAGGGGTTGGGGCTCGTCACCTGTCGACCCTTTAGTGAAGAGGGGTTGGGGCTCGTCACCTGTCGACCCTTTAGTGAAGAGGGGTTGGGGCTCGTCACCTGTCGACCCTTTAGTGAAGAGGGGTTGGGGCTCGTCACCTGTCGACCCTTTAGTGAAGAGGGGTTGGGGCTCGTCACCTGTCGACCCTTTAGTGAAGAGGGGTTGGGGCTCGTCACCTGTCGACCCTTTAGTGAAGAGGGGTTGGGGCTCGTCACCTGTCGACCCTTTAGTGAAGAGGGGTTGGGGCTCGTCACCTGTCGACCCTTTAGTGAAGAGGGGTTGGGGCTCGTCACCTGTCGACCCTTTAGTGAAGAGGGGTTGGGGCTCGTCACCTGTCGACCCTTTAGTGAAGAGGGGTTGGGGCTCGTCACCTGTCGACCCTTTAGTGAAGAGGGGTTGGAGCTCGTCACCTGTCGACCCTTTAGTGAAGAGGGGTTGGAGCTCGTCACCTGTCGACCCTTTAGTGAAGAGGGGTTGGAGCTCGTCACCTGTCGACCCTTTAGTGAAGAGGGGTTGGGGCTCCCGGAACCCGACCCTTTAGTGAAGAGGGGTTGGGGCTCGTCACCTGTCGACCCTTTAGTGAAGCGGGGTTGGGGCTCGTCACCTGTCGACCCTTTAGTGAAGCGGGGTTGGGGCTCGTCACCTGTCGACCCTTTAGTGAAGAGGGGTTGGAGCTCGTCACCTGTCGACCCTTTAGTGAAGAGGGGTTGGGGCTCCCGGAACCCGACCCTTTAGTGAAGAGGGGTTGGGGCTCGTCACCTGTCGACCCTTTAGTGAAGCGGGGTTGGGGCTCGTCACCTGTCGACCCTTTAGTGAAGCGGGGTTGGGGCTCGTCACCTGTCGACCCTTTAGTGAAGAGGGGTTGTGGCTCGTCACCTGTCGACTCTTTAGTGAAGAGGGGTTGTGGCTCGTCACCTGTCGACCCTTTAGTGAAGAGGGGTTGGGGCTCGTCACCTGTCGACCCTTTAGTGAAGCGGGGTTGGGGCTCGTCACCTGTCGACCCTTTAGTGAAGCGGGGTTGGGGCTCGTCACCTGTCGACCCTTTAGTGAAGCGGGGTTGGGGCTCGTCACCTGTCGACCCTTTAGTGAAGCGGGGTTGGGGCTCGTCACCTGTCGACCCTTTAGTGAAGAGGGGTTGGGGCTCGTCACCTGTCGACCCTTTAGTGAAGAGGGGTTGGGGCTCGTCACCTGTCGACCCTTTAGTGAAGAGGGGTTGGGGCTCGTCACCTGTCGACCCTTTAGTGAAGAGGGGTTGGGGCTCGTCACCTGTCGACCCTTTAGTGAAGAGGGGTTGGGGCTCCCGGAACCCGACCCTTCCGGTGTGATTGTAACAGGTCTTGGTTAGACTTTTTGTGTAACAGATTTGCCTGCTAGGACCCATATAGACCCGAGCGCTGCGGTAGAGCGAGATAAATAATTATACATGTTCTCCTGCTGCACTTGCAAACCTCTGCCTCCAGGGGCAGCAGCACGACCACAAGACCAGCCCCCAGCACATCAGTGGACTATCTCTCTCTCTCTCTCTCATCTCTGACTTATCTGATCCCTCTCTCTGTCCATCCCCTCCTAGAGAGACTCTCCTGAAGACTTGTCGAAGAGCAATAAGATGGAAGGAGGAGGGATGATGTCTGACAAGCGTATGGATGTGAACATGGGAGAGTACAGTGGAGTGATGGGGAAAAACTCAGCTTCCAGGCACCAGACCCACAAAGAGCCTTCCATGGAGAGAAGCCCTTACTACGACAAGGTACTGTCTGTGTACCGTCTCCCAGCGTTGCACCGCCCCCTAGTGGTAGCTCATTGTCATTACAGAATGTAGTCCCCTGGTGGTAGCTCAGTGTCATTACAGAATGTAGTCCCCTGGTGGTAGCTCAGTGGCATTACAGAATGTAGTCCCCTGGTGGTAGCTCGGTGTCATTACAGAATGTAGTCCCCTGGTGGTAGCTCTGTCATTACAGAATGTAGTCCCCTGGTGGTAGCTCAGTGTCATATCAGAATGTAGTCCCCTAGTGGTAGCTCAGTGTCATATCAGAATGTAGTCCCCTAGTGGTAGCTCAGTGTCATATCAGAATGTAGTCCCCTAGTGGTAGCTCAGTGTCATATCAGAATGTAGTCCCCTAGTGGTAGCTCAGTGTCATTACAGAATGTAGTCCCCTGGTGGTAGCGCAGTGTCATTACAGAATGTAGTCCCCTAGTGGTAGCTCAGTGTCATTACAGAATGTAGTCCCCTGGTGACACTGAGCTACCACTAGGGGACTACATTCTGATATGACACTGAGCTACCACTAGGGGACTACATTCTGATATGACACTGAGCTACCACTAGGGGACTACATTCTGATATGACACTGTGTCACTACAGAATGTAGTCCCCTAGTGGTAGCGCAGTGTCATTACAGAATGTAGTCCCCTAGTGGTAGCGCATAGTCATTACAGAGTAGCCCCCTGGTGGTAGCTCAGTGTCATTACAGAATGTAGTCCCCTGGTGGTAGCTGTGTCATTACAGAATGTAGTCCCCTAGTGGTAGCTCAGTGTCATTACAGAATGTAGTATCCTGGTGATAGCTCAGTGTCATTACAGTATGTAGTCCCCTTTTGGTAGCGCATTGTCATTACAGAGTAGTCCCCTGGTGGTAGCTCAGTGTCATTACAGAATGTAGTCCCCTGGTGGTTGCTCAGTGTTATTACAGAATGTAGTCCCCTGGTGGTAGCTCGTAGTCATTACAGAGTAGTCCCCTGGTGGTAGGTCAGTGTCATTACAGAATCTAGTCCCCTGGTGGTAGCTCATTGTCATTACAGAATGTAGTCCCCTGGTGGTAGCTCAGTGTCATTACAGAATGTAGTCCCCTGGTGGTAGCTCAGTGTCATTACAGAATGTAGTCCCCTGGTGGTAGCTCAGTGGCATTACAGAATGTAGTCCCCTGGTGGTAGCTCAGTGGCATTACAGAATGTAGTCCCCTGGTGGTAGCTCAGTGGCATTACAGAATGTAGTCCCCTGGTGGTAGCTCAGTGGCATTACAGAATGTAGTCCCCTGGTGGTAGCTCAGTGGCATTACAGAATGTAGTCCCCTGGTGGTAGCTCAGTGGCATTACAGAATGTAGTCCCCTGGTGGTAGCTCAGTGGCATTACAGAATGTAGTCCCCTGGTGGTAGCTCAGTGGCATTACAGAATGTAGTCCCCTGGTGGTAGCTCAGTGGCATTACAGAATGTAGTCCCCTGGTGGTAGCTCAGTGGCATTACAGAATGTAGTCCCCTGGTGGTAGCTCAGTGGCATTACAGAATGTAGTCCCCTGGTGGTAGCTCAGTGTCATTACAGAATGTAGTCCCCTGGTGGTAGCTCAGTGGCATTACAGAATGTAGTCCCCTGGTGGTAGCTCAGTGGCATATCAGAATGTAGTCCCCTGGTGGTAGCTCAGTGGCATTACAGAATGTAGTCCCCTGGTGGTAGCTCAGTGGCATTACAGAATGTAGTCCCCTGGTGGTAGCTCAGTGTCATAAAAAAGCTTTGGCTTCTCTGGCATCCTCTGGGGCCTTCTCTCTCTCCTCCCTCTCTCCATCCTCTGGGGCCTTCTCTCTCTCCTCCCTCTCTCCATCCTCTGGGGCCTTCTCTCTCTCCTCCCTCTCTCCATCCTCTGGGGCCTTCTCTCTCTCCTCCCTCTCTCCATCCTCTGGGGCCTTCTCTCTCTCCTCCCTCTCTCCATCCTCTGGGGCCTTCTCTCTCTCCTCCCTCTCTCCATCCTCTGGGGCCTTCTCTCTCTCCTCCCTCTCTCCATCCTCTGGGGCCTTCTCTCTCTCCTCCCTCTCTCCATCCTCTGGGGCCTTCTCTCTCTCCTCCCTCTCTCCATCCTCTGGGGCCTTCTCTCTCTCCTCCCTCTCTCCATCCTCTCCCTGTTTTCCAGGATGCCATGCCTCCTTCCTCATCTGTCCGTCTGTCCTTGCCTCTGCAGCTCTCCCTGCCGCTTTCTGCTTATGATCGCTCCGCCTCGGAGGAGCTCTCCTCCAATCACGGCATGAGCTTTTCCCCCTCCCACTCTGCTCAGCCTATCCCCTCTCTCTGCTCAGGGCAGGCTCCCACCCACTCTGTCTCTGAGGCTGGTAGGCAGGTGAGTGGTTACGCTGCTCTTGAATATAGTGTGGGTGTGTGTGTGTGTGTGTGTGACAATCTGTCTGAAGTGTGTGTATCCTGTGTGTTTCAGTCCTCTTAATGTGTGTGTGTGTGTGTGTGTGTGTGTTTCAGAATGTAAACTCCATGTACGGCAGCAGTGCAG
>NW_022262711.1:112927-122927 GCF_002021735.2 Oncorhynchus kisutch
TCTACAGGTAATAATAGTTATTTAGGAGCTGACTGACTGACTGATCTACAGGTAATAATAGTTATTTAGGAGCTGACTGACTGACTGATCTACAGGTAATAATAGTTATTTAGGTGCTGACTGACTGACTGATCTACAGGTAATAATAGTTATTTAGGAGCTGACTGACTGACTGATCTACAGGTAATAATAGTTATTTAGGAGCTGACTGACTGACTGATCTACAGGTAATAATAGTTATTTAGGAGCTGACTGACTGACTGATCTACAGGTAATAATAGTTATTTAGGAGCTGACTGACTGACTGATCTACAGGTAATAATAGTTATTTAGGAGCTGACTGACTGACTGATCTACAGGTAATAATAGTTATTTAGGAGCTGACTGACTGACTGATCTACAGGTAATAATAGTTATTTAGGAGCTGACTGACTGACTGACTGATCTACAGGTAATAATAGTTATTTAGGAGATGACTGACTGACTGATCTACAGGTAATAATAGTTATTTAGGTGCTGACTGACTGACTGATCTACAGGTAATAATAGTTATTTAGGAGCTGACTGACTGACTGATCTACAGGTAATAATAGTTATTTAGGAGCTGACTGACTGACTGATCTACAGGTAATAATAGTTATTTAGGAGCTGACTGACTGACTGACTGATCTACAGGTAATAATAGTTATTTAGGAGCTGACTGACTGACTGATCTACAGGTAATAATAGTTATTTAGGAGCTGACTGACTGATCTACAGGTAATAATAGTTATTTAGGAGCTGACTGACTGATCTACAGGTAATAATAGTTATTTAGGAGCTGACTGACTGACTGATCTACAGGTAATAATAGTTATTTAGGAGCTGACTGACTGACTGATCTACAGGTAATAATAGTTATTTAGGAGCTGACTGACTGACTGATCTACAGGTAATAATAGTTATTTAGGAGCTGACTGACTGACTGATCTACAGGTAATAATAGTTATTTAGGGAGCTGACTGACTGACTGACTGATCTACAGGTAATAATAGTTATTTAGGAGCTGACTGACTGACTGACTGATCTACAGGTAATAATAGTTATTTAGGAGCTGACTGACTGACTGACTGATCTACAGGTAATAATAGTTATTTAGGAGCTGACTGACTGACTGATCTACAGGTAATAATAGTTATTTAGGAGCTGACTGACTGACTGACTGATCTACAGGTAATAATAGTTATTTAGGAGCTGACTGACTGACTGATCTACAGGTAATAATAGTTATTTAGGAGCTGACTGACTGACTGACTGATCTACAGGTAATAATAGTTATTTAGGGGCTGACTGACTGACTGATCTACAGGTAATAATAGTTATTTAGGAGCTGACTGACTGACTGATCTACAGGTAATAATAGTTATTTAGGAGCTGACTGACTGACTGATCTACAGGTAATAATAGTTATTTAGGAGCTGACTGACTGACTGACTGATCTACAGGTAATAATAGTTATTTAGGGGCTGACTGACTGACTGACTGATCTACAGGTAATAATAGTTATTTAGGGGCTGACTGACTGACTGACTGATCTACAGGTAATGATAGTTATTGAGGAGCTGACTGACTGACTGATCTACAGGTAATAATAGTTATTTAGGAGCTGACTGACTGACTGATCTACAGGTAATAATAGTTATTTAGGAGCTGACTGACTGACTGATCTACAGGTAATAATAGTTATTTAGGAGCTGACTGACTGACTGATCTACAGGTAATAATAGTTATTTAGGAGCTGACTGACTGACTGATCTACAGGTAATAATAGTTATTTAGGAGCTGACTGACTGACTGATCTACAGGTAATAATAGTTATTTAGGAGCTGACTGACTGACTGATCTACAGGTAATAATAGTTATTTAGGAGCTGACTGACTGACTGATCTACAGGTAATAATAGTTATTTAGGAGCTGACTGACTGACTGATCTACAGGTAATAATAGTTATTTAGGAGCTGACTGACTGACTGATCTACAGGTAATAATAGTTATTTAGGAGCTGACTGACTGATCTACAGGTAATAATAGTTATTTAGGAGCTGACTGACTGACTGATCTACAGGTAATACTAGTTATTTAGGAGCTGACTGACTGATCTACAGGTAATAATAGTTATTTAGGAGCTGACTGACTGACTGACTGATCTACAGGTAATAATAGTTATTTAGGAGCTGACTGACTGACTGACTGATCTACAGGTAATAATAGTTATTTAGGAGCTGACTGACTGACTGACTGATCTACAGGTAATAATAGTTATTTAGGAGCTGACTGACTGACTGACTGATCTACAGGTAATAATAGTTATTTAGGAGCTGACTGACTGACTGACTGATCTACAGGTAATAATAGTTATTTAGGAGCTGACTGACTGACTGACTGATCTACAGGTAATAATAGTTATTTAGGAGCTGACTGACTGACTGATCTACAGGTAATAATAGTTATTTAGGAGCTGACTGGCTGACTGATCTACAGGTAATAATAGTTATTTAGGAGCTGACTGACTGACTGATCTACAGGTAATAATAGTTATTTAGGAGCTGACTGACTGACTGATCTACAGGTAATAATAGTTATTTAGGAGCTGACTGACTGATCTACAGGTAATAATAGTTATTTAGGAGCTGACTGACTGACTGATCTACAGGTAATAATAGTTATTTAGGAGCTGACTGACTGACTGATCTACAGGTAATAATAGTTATTTAGGAGCTGACTGACTGACTGACTGATCTACAGGTAATAATAGTTATTTAGGAGCTGACTGACTGACTGATCTACAGGTAATAATAGTTATTTAGGAGCTGACTGACTGACTGACTGACTGATCTACAGGTAATGATAGTTATTTAGGAGCTGACTGACTGACTGATCTACAGGTAATAATAGTTATTTAGGAGCTGACTGACTGACTGATCTACAGGTAATAATAGTTATTTAGGAGCTGACTGACTGACTGATCTACAGGTAATAATAGTTATTTAGGAGCTGACTGACTGACTGATCTACAGGTAATAATAGTTATTTAGGAGCTGACTGACTGACTGACTGATCTACAGGTAATAATAGTTATTTAGGAGCTGACTGACTGACTGACTGATCTACAGGTAATAATAGTTATTTAGGAGCTGACTGACTGATCTACAGGTAATAATAGTTATTTAGGAGCTGACTGACTGACTGATCTACAGGTAATAATAGTTATTTAGGAGCTGACTGACTGACTGACTGATCTACAGGTAATAATAGTTATTTAGGAGCTGACTGACTGACTGACTGATCTACAGGTAATAATAGTTATTTAGGAGCTGACTGACTGACTGACTGATCTACAGGTAATGATAGTTATTTAGGAGCTGACTGACTGACTGATCTACAGGTAATAATAGTTATTTAGGAGCTGACTGACTGACTGATCTCCAGGTAATAATAGTTATTTAGGAGCTGACTGACTGACTGATCTACAGGTAATAATAGTTATTTAGGAGCTGACTGACTGACTGATCTACAGGTAATAATAGTTATTTAGGAGCTGACTGACTGACTGATCTACAGGTAATAATAGTTATTTAGGAGCTGACTGACTGACTGATCTACAGGTAATAATAGTTATTTAGGAGCTGACTGGCTGACTGATCTACAGGTAATAATAGTTATTTAGGAGCTGACTGACTGACTGATCTACAGGTAATAATAGTTATTTAGGAGCTGACTGACTGACTGATCTACAGGTAATAATAGTTATTTAGGAGCTGACTGACTGACTGATCTACAGGTAATAATAGTTATTTAGGAGCTGACTGACTGACTGATCTACAGGTAATAATAGTTATTTAGGAGCTGACTGACTGACTGATCTACAGGTAATAATAGTTATTTAGGAGCTGACTGACTGATCTACAGGTAATAATAGTTATTTAGGAGCTGACTGACTGATCTACAGGTAATAATAGTTATTTAGGAGCTGACTGACTGATCTACAGGTAATAATAGTTATTTAGGAGCTGGCTGACTGACTGATCTACAGGTAATAATAGTTATTTAGGTGCTGGCTGACTGACTGATCTACAGGTAATAATAGTTATTTAGGAGCTGACTGACTGACTGATCTACAGGTAATAATAGTTATTTAGGAGCTGACTGACTGACTGATCTACAGGTAATAATAGTTATTTAGGAGCTGACTGACTGACTGATCTACAGGTAATAATAGTTATTTAGGAGCTGACTGACTGACTGATCTACAGGTAATAATAGTTATTTAGGAGCTGACTGACTGACTGATCTACAGGTAATAATAGTTATTTAGGAGCTGACTGACTGACTGATCTACAGGTAATAATAGTTATTTAGGAGCTGACTGACTGACTGATCTACAGGTAATAATAGTTATTTAGGTGCTGACTGACTGACTGATCTATCTAGAATGCAAGGTGTGTCTCCTGGTGCTCTGGGTTATTGGATGTGGTGTGTGTGTGTGTGTGTTTATATAACAGTGTGTTTGTGTCTCCAGGTGCCATGTCGTCTGGGCTGCGTCTGGAGGATTCTCCCTTCGGTCCCTATGACTTCCTGTCTGCTGGCTCCGCCCCCCTAAGCTCTCCCGGCCAATCAATGGGTTCGGTGGGCGACAGCTGGCCCCCTCGTGCCAAATCCCCCCATGGAAACACCAATGTTACCTGGCCCCCAGGTATGCACACACACACACACACTCACACTCTCAGTACCCCCCTCACTCTCTATTCCTGTATAACTCTCTCCAGACCCCCCCTCACTCTCTATTCCTGTATAACTCTCTCCAGACCCCCCCCCCCTCACTCTCTATTCCTGTATAACTCTCTCCAGACCCCCCCCTCACTCTCTATTCCTGTATGTCTCCCTCCAGACCCCCCCCTCACTCTCTATTCCTGTATAACTCTCTCCAGACCCCCCCTCACTCTCTATTCCTGTATAACTCTCTCCAGACCCCCCCCCCTCACTCTCTATTCCTGTATGTCTCTCTCCAGACCACCCCCCCTCACTCTCTATTCCTGTATAACTCTCTCCAGACCCCCCCCACTCTCTATTCCTGTATCTCTCTCTCCAGACCCCCCCCCTCACTCTCTATTCCTGTATGTCTCTCTCCAGACCCCCCCTAACTCTCTATTCCTGTATGTCTCTCTCCAGACCCCCCCCCTCACTCTCTATTCCTGTATAACTCTCTCCAGACCCCCCCCCCTCACTCTCTATTCCTGTATAACTCTCTCCAGACCCCCCCCCCTCACTCTCTATTCCTGTATAACTCTCTCCAGACCCCCCCCCTCACTCTCTATTCCTGTATAACTCTCTCCAGACCCCCCCCCTCACTCTCTATTCCTGTATGTCTCTCTCCAGACCCCCCCTCACTCTCTATTCCTGTATAACTCTCTCCAGACCCCCCCTCACTCTCTCTTCCTGTATGTCCCTCCCCAGAGTTCCGGCCCGGGGAGCCATGGAAAGGTTACCCCAACATCGACCCTGAGACTGACCCTTTCGTGACCCCTGGTAGTGTCATCAACAACCTCTCCATCAACACCGTCCGCCACATAGACCACCTCAGAGACCTGACAGGTAACACACACTGTCCTCTACGTAGACCACCTCAGAGACCTGACAGGTAACACACACTGTCCTCTACGTAGACCACCTCAGAGACCTGACAGGACACTGTCCTCTATGTAGACCACCTCAGAGACCTGACAGGACACTGTCCTCTACGTAGACCAGAGACCTGACAGGACACTGTCCTCTATGTAGACCAGAGACCTGACAGGACACTGTCCTCTGTGTAGACCAGAGACCTGACAGGACACTGTCCTCTATGTAGACCAGAGACCTGACAGGACACTGTCCTCTACGTAGACCAGAGACCTGACAGGACACTGTCCTCTATGTAGACCAGAGACCTGACAGGACACTGTCCTCTACGTAGACCACCTCAGAGACCTGACAGGACACTGTCCTCTACGTAGACCACCTCAGAGACCTGACAGGACACTGTCCTCTATGTAGACCAGAGACCTGACAGGACACTGTCCTCTACGTAGACCAGAGACCTGACAGGACACTGTCCTCTACGTAGACCAGAGACCTGACAGGACACTGTCCTCTACGTAGACCAGAGACCTGACAGGACACTGTCCTCTACGTAGACCAGAGACCTGACAGGACACTGTCCTCTACGTAGACCAGAGACCTGACAGGACACTGTCCTCTACGTAGACCAGAGACCTGACAGGACACTGTCCTCTATGTAGACCAGAGACCTGACAGGACACTGTCCTCTACGTAGACCACCTCAGAGACCTGACAGGACACTGTCCTCTACGTAGACCACCTCAGAGACCTGACAGGACACTGTCCTCTATGTAGACCAGAGACCTGACAGGACACTGTCCTCTATGTAGACCAGAGACCTGACAGGACACTGTCCTTGGGCCTGCTTTTCTTCAGCAGGGACAGGGAAGATGGTTAAAATTGATGGGAAAATGGATGGAGCCAAATACAGGACATTCTGGAAGAAAACTGGGACGGAGATTTGTCTTCCAACAAGACAATGATCCAAAACATAAAGCAAAATCTACAATGGAATGGTTCAACAATTTTCTCTCGCTCTCTCCTCTGTCTCTCTCTTCTCTCTCGCTTTCCAGGACCATCCTCATCTCTGAACACCACGATGCCTTCTAACAGTGCCTGGTCATCTAGTCGTGCCTCCAGCCACAGTGGTTCACTCACCAGTACAACACAAAGCACTACGGGTAGGTCTAACCCTCCCCACTACGGGTAGGTCTAACCCCCTCTAACCCTCCCCACTATGGGTAGGTCTAACCCCCTCTAACTCTCCCCACTATGGGTAGGTCTAACCCTCCCCACTACGGGTAGGTCTAACCCCCTCTAACCCTCCCCACTACGGGTAGGTCTAACCCCCTCTAACACTCCCCACTACGGGTATGTCTAACCCCCTCTAACTCTCGCCACTACGGTAGGTCTAACCCCATCTAACCCTCCCCACTACGGGTAGGTCTAACTCTCCCCTCTACAGGTAGGTCTAACCCCCTCTAACCCTCCCCACTACGGGTAGGTCTAACCCCCTCTAACCCTCCCCTCTGTCATTATCAATTCAGGTCATTTACCACCTTATGGACTGTTCCCCTCCCCCTCTCCTCCCCCCTCCCCCCTCTCTCTCCCCCTCTCTCTCTATCCCCCTCTCCTCTCCTCCCCCTCTCTCCCCCCTCTCCCCCCCCCCCCCCCCCCCCCCTCTCCCTCCCTCTCCAGTCAGGTCCGGAGAGTCTAAATGGTCTCCAGGAGGGTGCAACTCATCTCTGGCCCATGAGCTGTGGAAGGTCCCTCTGGCTCCTAAAGGTCTTTCAGCCCCTTCCCGCCCCCCTCCCGGCCTCACCAGCCACCCTCAGAAACCCCCTCCACCCTGGGGGGAAGCTCCTCTCCGCTTGGGGGGCTGGGGGCACTCTGACTCCAGATACACACCTGGTGAGACTGCCTGTAAACAAGGGTGTGCCTGTAAATGTGTGTGTGTGTGTGTGTGTGTGTGGGGAAATGTGTGCCTGTAAATGTGTGTGTGGGGAAATGTGTGTGTGTGTGTGTGTGTGTGTCTGTGGGGAAATGTGTGTGTGTGTGTGTGTGTGTGTCTGTGGGGAAATGTGTGTGTGTGTGTGTGTGTGTGTGTGTGTGTGTGTCTGTGAGGAAATGTGTGTGTGTGTGTGTGTGTCTGTGGGGAAATGTGTGTGTGTGTTGCCTAATTCACACCAAGCTGTTTCACACACCTGAAGTACCTTCAGAAAGTATTCAGACCCCTTTTCTTCTTCTTGTTACGTTTTACAGGAAAATAACGATACCCCGTAATGACATCACAATATGGGGTATTGTGATGTCATTATGTGGTATTGTGATGTCATTATGTGGTGTGATGTCATTACGGGGTGTTGTGATGTCATTACGGGGTGTTGTGATGTCATTACGGGGTGTTGTGATGCCATTATGTGGTATTGTGTGGATTGGGGGGAAACAATTGTAACGTAACAAAATGTGGAAAAGGTCAAGGGGTCTGAATACTTTCCGAAGGTGCCTATAGTTCATGGCACAAAGGATCATGGGAGAACAAACATCAGAGCCGGTAGGGTACGGATTGGCCCCCCCCAGAGCCGGTAGGGTACGGATTGGCCCTGTAGTGGAAATCAAGTGTGTCTTGGTAATAATCGTCTGTTCTCTCCTGCCACTCAGGTTGTAGTTGGAGTGACGGTAGCAGCAGCTCAGGGAGAACCAACTGGCTCGTTCTCAAGAATCTCACAACTCAGGTAAACACACGCACTTACACACACACACTTACACACACGCACTTATACACACACACACACACTTACACACACGCACTTACACACACGCACTTATACAAACACACACACACTTACACACACGCACTTATACAAACACACACACTTACACACTCACACACTTACACACACGCACTTATACACACACACACACACTTACACACACGCACTTATACAAACACACACACTTACACACACACACTTACACACACGCACTTATACACACACACACACACTTACACACACGCACTTATACAAACACACACACTTACACACACACACTTACACACACGCACTTATACACACACACACACTTACACACACGCACTTACACACACGCACTTACACACACACACTTACACACACGCACTTATACACACACACACACTTACACACACGCACTTACACACACGCACTTATACAAACACACACACACTTACACACACGCACTTATACAAACACACACACTTACACACTCACACACTTACACACACGCACTTATACACACACACACACACTTACACACACGCACTTATACAAACACACACACTTACACACTCACACACTTACACACACGCACTTATACACACACACACACACTTACACACACGCACTTATACAAACACACACACTTACACACACACACTTACACACACGCACTTATACACACACACACACTTACACACACACACTTATACAAACACACACACTTACACACACACACTTATACAAACACACACACTTACACACACACTTACACACACACTTACACACACGCACTTATACAAACACACGCACTTATACAAACACACACACTTACACACACACACTTACACACACACACTTACACACACGCACTTATACAAACACACACACTTACACACAAGCACTTATACAAACACACACACTTACACACACACACTTACACACACGCACTTATACAAACACACACACTTACACACACACACTTATACAAACACACACACTTACACACACACTTACACACACACTTACACACACGCACTTACACACACACACACACTTACACTTACACACACACACTCTGGCCTACTATCTACCAGTGTTGTAGGACTTGACTCTGACTTGACCAGTGGGGACAGAAAATCTCTTTTGTATAATTCAACATATTAGCTACAACAGCAAATGTGCAACAGTGTCATGAAATGGGGAAAACATGGTTTGATGCTTTTAGGAGGGCTACCAAGGGACTAGTGACTGGTTGGCTGCTTTTAGGAGGACTACCAAGGGACTAGTGACTGGTTGGGGGACTACCAAGGGACTAGTGACTGGTTGGCTGCTTTTAGGAGGGCTACCAAGGGACTAGTGACTGGTTGGCTGCTTTTAGGAGGACTACCAAGGGACTAGTGACTGGTTGGGGGACTACCAAGGGGCTAGTGACTGGTTGGAGGACTACCAAGGGACTAGTGACTGGTTGGAGGACTACCAAGGGACTAGTGACTGGTTGGCTGCTTTTAGGAGGACTACCAAGGGACTAGTGACTGGTTGGCTGCTTTTAGGAGGACTACCAAGGGACTAGTGACTGGTTGGGGGACTACCAAGGGGCTAGTGAC
>NW_022262711.1:127927-150427 GCF_002021735.2 Oncorhynchus kisutch
TCACCCTGTGGAAAATACATACAGGAAGTAGGGGGGGGGTCACCCTGTGGAAAATACATTCAGGAAGTAGGGGGGGGGGGGGTCACACCGTGGAAAATACATACAGGAAGTAGGGGGGGGGGTCACCCTGTGGAAAATACGTACAGGAAGTAGGGGGGAGGGGGTCACCCCGTGGAAAATACATACAGGAAGTGGGGGGGGGGTCACCCTGTGGAAAATACGTACAGGAAGTAGGGGGGGGGGGGTCACCCTGTGGAAATTACGTACAGGAAGTAGGGGGGGGTCACCCTGGAAAATACGTACAGGAAGTAGGGCGGGGGGGGGGGGGGGTCACCCTGTGGAAAATACGTACAGGAAGTAGGGGGGGGGGGGGGGGTCACCCTGTGGAAAATATGTACAGGAAGAGGGGGGGGTCACCCTGGAAAATACGTACAGGAAGTAGGGGGGGGGGGGGGTCACCCTATGGAAAATACTACAGGAAGTAGGGGGGGGGGGGGTCACCCTGTGGAAAATACGTTTATGTTTTTTTCCCTGCACATATATCCACGTTGTTTTTCCGCCCTCCTAAACAACACACATATCAGTTGGTATACTTGAATCACGCAGGACAATTCTATAATGTGAAGGACAGCAAAAAATGCCTTATTATTATTATGCTTCAAAACTGAAACCGAAAAAAAAAACGACACAGAAAAGCTTTTGTCTATTTCATTCGTGGTCCCTGTTATTGGAATCCAATCATTGTTGTTTTATTGTCATGTTGTTGTTTTGCTTCCACTTTGCACTGAAACGTTATTTTTCTCTCAGTGTTTAATCTGCAATACAGAGGTTCCAATGTAGCTGTTTACTCAAGGACGTTCTTACTGTGTGTGTGTGTGTGTGTGTGTGTGTGTGTGCGCGTGTGTGTGTGTGTGTGTGTGCTCTCCTCTCTGCCTTGGCACAAATACCTTCCGGTGGTATTGTGGAGAAGCAGTTTAACGATATAGAGATGCTGATTTATGGCTCGTTTCGATGTTTAAAGAAGTATTTGCACCGATGTTGTGTTTTAAAAGTAGAGAACGTGAGTCTCTGCTCAGTGTAAAGGACTGTATCTCAGCTGTGACTGGAGCCCCGCCCTGCCAGACTGGGGGGGGGGACGACGACGACACTATGACAACAGGGGCAGAACTTGTTGTTAGAGACCAGCCTATTGTTGTGATGGAGGCGGCCTCCGGTTGTTATGGCGACGGCCTCCGGTTGTTATGGCGACGGCCTCCGGTTGTTATGGCGACGGCCTCCGGTTGTTATGGCCTCCGGTTGTTATGGCGACCGGCCTCCGGTTGTTATGGCGACGGCCTCCGGTTGTTATGGCGACGGCCTCTTGTTTACAGGCCCTTAGGAGGGCGACAGGTGGGTGGTCATCTTCCTTCATTTTAAAAACTTTTTTTTTTTTTTTTATACAAGAAAAAATACTAAAAAAAATATTAAAATTAAATAAAAAATCTATAAAAAAAAATAAATGTTTAAAAAATGAAAAAAATCTGTACCACAACTCTATAGAGGACGAAGACGATGCTGAAACTCTGGGAACCATGTTCTGATCTGGTGGGGGGGTCGGTCAGTGTCCTGACTGTGGGGTCGGTCAGTGTCCTGACTGTGGGGTCGGTCAGTGTCCTGGCTGTGGGGTCGGTCAGTGTCCTGGCTGTGGGGTCGGTCAGTGTCCTGACTGTGGGGTCGGTCAGTGTCCTGGCTGTGGGGTCGGTCAGTGTCCTGACTGTGGGGTCGGTCAGTGTCCTGGCTGTGGGGTCGGTCAGTGTCCTGGCTGTGGGGTCGGTCAGTGTCCTGGCTGTGGGGTCGGTCAGTGTCCTGGCTGTGGGGTCGGTCAGTGTCCTGGCTGTGGGGTCGGTCAGTGTCCTGACTGTGGGGTCGGTCAGTGTCCTGACTGTGGGGTCGGTCAGTGTTCTGATCTGGTGGGGGGGTCGGTCAGTGTTCTGATCTGGTGGGGGGTCGGTCAGTGTCCTGGCTGTGGGGTCGGTCAGTGTCCTGGCTGTGGGGTCGGTCAGTGTCCTGGCTGTGGGGTCGGTCAGTGTCCTGGCTGTGGGGTCGGTCAGTGTCCTGGCTGTGGGGTCGGTCAGTGTCCTGGCTGTGGGGTCGGTCAGTGTCCTGGCTGTGGGGTCGGTCAGTGTCCTGGCTGTGGGGTCGGTCAGTGTCCTGGCTGTGGGGTCGGTCAGTGTCCTGGCTGTGGGGTCGGTCAGTGTCCTGACTGTGGGGTCGGTCAATGTCCTGGCTGTGGGGTCGGTCAGTGTCCTGGCTGTGGGGTCGGTCAGTGTCCTGGCTGTGGGGTCGGTCAGTGTCCTGGCTGTGGGGTCGGTCAGTGTCCTGACTGTGGGGTCGGTCAGTGTCCTGGCTGTGGGGTCGGTCAGTGTCCTGACTGTGGGGTCGGTCAGTGTCCTGACTGTGGGGTCGGTCAGTGTCCTGGCTGTGGGGTCGGTCAGTGTCCTGACTGTGGGGTCGGTCAATGTCCTGGCTGTGGGGTCGGTCAGTGTCCTGGCTGTGGGGTCGGTCAGTGTCCTGGCTGTGGGGTCGGTCAGTGTCCTGGCTGTGGGGTCGGTCAGTGTCCTGGCTGTGGGGTCGGTCAGTGTCCTGGCTGTGGGGTCGGTCAGTGTCCTGGCTGTGGGGTCGGTCAGTGTCCTGACTGTGGGGTCGGTCAGTGTCCTGGCTGTGGGGTCGGTCAGTGTCCTGGCTGTGGGGTCGGTCAGTGTCCTGGCTGTGGGGTCGGTCAGTGTCCTGGCTGTGGGGTCGGTCAGTGTCCTGGCTGTGGGGGTCGGTCAGTGTCCTGGCTGTGGGGTCGGTCAGTGTCCTGGCTGTGGGTCGGTCAGTGTCCTGGCTGTGGGGTCGGTCAGTGTCCTGGCTGTGGGTCGGTCAGTGTCCTGGCTGTGGGTCAGTGTCCCTGGCTGTGGGGGTCGGTCAGTGTCCTGGCTGTGGGGTCGGTCAGTGTCCTGGCTGTGGGGTCGGTCAGTGTCCTGACTGGGGGGTCGGTCAGTGTCCTGACTGGGGGGTCGGTCAGTGTCCTGACTGGGGGGTCGGTCAGTGTCCTGGCCCGTGGTTCTGGTTAGACCTGAAATGGAGCCAGTGTCTCCCCAGATCCTCTCCTTGTCGGAAGCATCCATCTTCTAGCACTGAAACGACTTCTGGTTGTGAGTTAGTTTGTTCTTTGCCAAAATACCTGCTTGGAAGAGCTCAGCGGTTTCACCGCCCCCCCCCCCCCCCCCCCCAATGCTGTCTTAAGAAAGGTAGAGAAATCAACGTGCTTCCTCCTCCTCTTCCTCGCCACTGTCCTCCCAGTGTGTGTGTGTGACGTCAGTGGGACTGAACCATAAAGCTGATCCCTGTATCTATGCATATTGTAGCCAATCACAAGGACTACAGACACGGGGAGGAGGGGCTTAATTCTGTCCGTGTCACAATAATAGTGTTTTTTTTGTGTTTCGGCTTCTTCTTCGTACCTCCCTAGATGGTGGTCTGTCTGTGGTCGCTGCTGGGGGGGGGCGAGGGGGGGGTGAATGTAACCTATCGGTGGTCGTAAACACAACTCATTTGAATAACGGAGCGTTTAGATTTACCCCCGCTGTTTACCATATTGATTGTTTTAAGTTATGATGACGCGCAGCGTGTGAGAGCTGCAAAACAGGGAGGAGATGTCGGCATTAGGACCTTCATTTCTTTACTTACATTTAGTATCTATAGAAACTAAGATAATCCAACTGTTTCTCTCCAGGAGTTTTATTGGACTAGTAGAAGTTGCTAGTTGTGTGTTTCTTCTCTCCTCTCCTCTCCTCTCCTCTCCTCTCCTCTCCTCTCCTCCTCCTCTTCTCCTCTCCTAGTTGTGTGTTTTGACGTTGTGTTCCTTGACTGTATTGAATACCTTTATAAAGGCATTAGCGTACAACAGACTCTCCTCTCCTCCTCTCCTCTCCTCTCCTAGTTGTGTGTTTTGACGTTGCGTTCTTTGACTGAATTGCTCCTCTCCTCTCCTCCTCCTCCTCTCCTCCCTCCTCCTCCTCTCCTCTCCTAGTTGTGTTTTGACGTTGCGTTCCTTGACTGTATTGCTCCTCCTCCTCTCCTCCTCCTCCTCATCTCCTCTCCTCCCTCCACATCTCTCCTCCTCCTCTTCTCTCCTCCTCCACATCTCCTCTCCTCCTCCTCTCCTCTCCTCCTCCTCCTCTCCTAGTTGTGTTTTGACGTTGCGTTCCTTGACTGTATTGCTCCTCCTCCTCCTCCTCATCTCCTCTTCTCCTCTCCTCTCCTCTCCTCCTCCTTTCCTCTCCTCTCCTCCTCTCTCCTCTCCTCCTCTCTCCTCTCCTCTCCTCCCTCCACATCTCTCCTCTCCTCCTCCTCCTCTCCTCTCTCCTCTCCTCCTCCTCCTCCTCCTCTCCTTGTTGTGTGCTTTGTAAAAGCCTTAGCGTACAACACAGACCCGATTGGGTATCACTCTGTTATGACCTGCAAGTGCTGTGCCAGTATTCAACCATGGTAGATAAACAACCGCTCTACCAAATATATATCATTCAATCAACAATAATTGTTTTACTTAATTCCAGATTTTTTTTGTTGCTTATTTCACTATTTTGTTTAGTTTTAACAAAATGTTGCATGAAACATCAGAAACCAGATTTTTTTTGTGTGAAAATTAACTTTATTGAAACGCTGAACTGAGGTGTGAATAATAACTTTATTGAGACGCTGAACTGAGGTGTGAATAATAACTTTATTGAGACGCTGAACTGAGGTGTGAATAATAACTTTATTGAGACGCTGAACTGAGGTGTGAATAATAACTTTATTGAGACGCTGAACTGAGGTGTGAATAATAACTTTATTGAGATGCTGAACTGAGGACATTTGGATTTGCACTTGGGATTATTTAAAGATGGAAGGAGAGAGGACAGGACTAGGAGGATATCTGTCTCTCTGTCTGACTAGGAGGCTGTCTGTCTCTGTCTGACTAGGAGGATGTCTGTCTCTCTGTCTGACTAGGAGGCTGTCTGTCTCTCTGTCTGACTAGGAGGCTGTCTGTCTCTCTGTCTGACTAGGAGGCTGTCTGTCTCTCTGTCTGACCTGGAGGCTGTCTGTCTCTTGGGCTGTGGTGTGTGTGTTGTTGTGCTCTGACAGGGTAGACGGGCTGGTAGTGTGGTGGTATGAGGGGTGTCTCTGTGCTGATCTAGCCCAGCAGAGGGCACTGTCACGTGGGATGAGCTTAACTACCTGTCAGGGTAGCATGGTGCTGCTAGCACAAGGCTAGTTGCTGTTGTTTCAGAGGCCCGCCACTCAGCCTGACTCAGGAAAGGGTTCCGATTGGCTCTTAGCCTGACTCAGGAAAGGGGTTCCGATTGGCTCTCAGCCCGACCCAGGAAAGGGTTCCGATTGGCTCTCAGCCCGACTCAGGAAAGGGTTCCGATTGGCTCTCAGCCTGACTCAGGAAAGGGTTCCGATTGGCTCTCAGCCCGACTCAGGAAAGGGTTCCGATTGGCTCTCAGCCTGACTCAGGAAAGGGTTTCTGAATCTGATTTGGTTCTTCAAAGCTGTTCAGGGAAAACCATACTCTGGGTACAAGTCTCCCCTTAACACAGATCTATGATCGGCTTCTCCCTACATCCTAACCTTAAACCATTTAGGGAGAAGGGGCCAGTGTCTGGGCAGGGCCAGGTAACTACAGCCCTCTGATCAGTTATCACAGGGTGTTATTGTGTGCCTGTCGGAGTGGATGGTTAGACGAGGGACAAGCCGTCTGTCTGTTGAGACGTGACGCGGCACCCAAGTTTTAATCTCCTCTGTTTGGTGTGTCTCCCCCTCCCCCTCTCTCTCGCTCTGTCTCTCTCGCTCTGTCTCTCTCTCTGTCTCTCTCTCGCTCTGTCTCTCTGTCTCTCTGTCTCTCTGTCTCTCTGTCTCTCTCTGTCTCTCTCTGTCTCTCTCTGTCTCTCTCTGTCTATCTCTCTGTCTATCTCTCTGTCTATCTCTCTGTCTCCCCCTCACTCTCTCTCTCTGTCTCTCTCTGTCTCTCTCTCTCTCTCTGTCTCTCTGTCTCTCTGTCTCTCTCTGTCTCCCCCTCTCTCTCTCTCTGTCTCTCTCTCTCTCTCTGTCTCTGTCTCTGTCTCTCTGTCTCTGTCTCTCTCTGTCTCCCCCTCCCCTCTCTCTGTCTCTCTGTCTCTCTCTGTCTCTCTCTCTCTGTCTCTGTCTCTGTCTCTCTGTCTCTCTCTGTCTCTCTGTCTCTCTCTCTCTGTCTCCCCCTCCCCCCCTCTCTCTCTCTCTCTCTCTCTGTCTCTCTCTCTCTCTGTCTCTCTCTCTCTCTGTCTCTCTCTCTCTCTGTCTCTCTCTCTCTCTCTGTCTCTCTCTCTGTCTCTGTCTCTCTGTCTCTCTCTGTCTCTCTCTGTCTCTCTCTCTGTGTCTCTCTCTCTCTGTGTCTCTCTCTGTGTCTCTCTGTTTAACTCAACCCAGTGTAGTAGTATGGTATGTTCTTCGTCATCACTACTACTGTCATGCCAAACCAAGGAAGAAGAGGAAGGAAAGGGACGATGTTGTTGTCGCTGGAAAAGCTGGACAACGTTTATACGCTTGAAGCAATGAGCAATGTATTGTAATGTACAATCCCCCCTGATAGGTGCCGAGCCGCCAGACGTATTATCCTGGGATCATTAGTCTTCTATCTGAGAGACGCGCTACGTGTTACCATGGTTCTCCTTCCCAACGCTGGTTAACAATGAGGCTCTGTGGCTTTTCGTTAAGACTTGACTGGGAGGAATCACGTGTCTCATTGTCATTTACATTGACCCTGGAAAGCTTTAGTCTATATATATATATATCAGCACAGCACAAAGACCTGGGAGTTAGAGGGGTAACGGGGCAGGATTGGGGAGGGTAACGAGGGAGATTTGGGGGGAGGGTAATGGGGGAGTAGGGTGCTCAAAGAGACTATGCAATGGTGTTATCCAGCCTTCCATGATCATTCGGGGTTGGTTTGTTGATATCTAAAGGCCAGTCCACAGTGGAGACCTGGGCAGTGTTCCAGACCTGTCTCCTATGTTACTGCACTACTGATGACCAGGGACTCCTAGACAGTGATTGTCCTCCGTAGGAACGACGGTGCCACAGCGCAGCCAGGGGGGTTCACGGTATTCCTAAAAAACATGTGTGCCAATCACCTTTTCTACCTACTAGCCAACCAACCAGCCACAGGGGACAGCTATAGGCAGGAGGTTAGATTCACTGCTGCTTCTATAGAGACGTTCTATCGCCGGGCGTTCTAGAGTTCTATCACTGAGAGTTCTAGAGTTCTATCAGCTAGAAGTCTCTCCTTTACTTCTATAGAGACGTTCTATCGCCGGGCGTTCTAGAGTTCTATCACTGAGAGTTCTAGAGTTCTATCAGCTAGAAGTCTCTCCTTTACTTCTATAGAGACGTTCTATCGCCGGGCGTTCTAGAGTTCTATCACTGAGAGTTCTAGAGTTCTATCAGCTAGAAGTCTCTCCTTTAATTCTATAGAGACGTTCTATCGCCGGGCGTTCTAGAGTTCTATCACTGAGAGTTCTAGAGTTCTATCAGCTAGATGTCTCTCCTTTACTTCTATAGAGACGTTCTATCGCTGAGAGTTCTAGAGTTCTATCACTGAGAGTTCTAGAGTTCTATCAGCTAGATGTCTCTCCTTTACTTCTATAGAGACGTTCTATCACTGAATTCTAGAGTTGTATCAGCTAGAAGCCTCACACCTTGAGATGCAGAGTAGAATATTGGCCTGACCCTGTAAACCTAATATGCACATTGCTTTGGGAGGCTGATTGATACGATGTACAGAGAGAAACCCCATGTCTATACTATGACTAATAATAAAGACGTGTCAGTTACAGGGACAGTGTTTTGGCGTTGTGTCTTCCTGACGAGGGGGGAGGGGAGGATTTCAGGGTCTTCGGGGGAAACTGCACTTTCTGAAGGACAATCCTTATTTTGGTAAACACAGAGGCCTGATGTAATGTTTAACCAAGGTAGAGACTCCAGCCTGCTCCTCCCACCGTCATCCCATGTCTCCTCCCATCGTCGTCACCACGACGACCACGATGATGCTGTCGTTCTGTTGTCATTTGTTTTTATTTCATAATAATAATGATGTATATTATTATTTTTTTCTTCTTGGTTGATTTGTTTACCATTTTTTTTTTGTGGTTATTTTAGTGCTATTAAAGAGAATGTGTACTGAAGGTGTTTATTAGGTTGGTTGGTGGACGGTCTCCTGGGCTGAGCCGACCGGCCGGCCGACCGAGCGCTAGACATATTGATAACTGTTTGTAAACCTTCTGGCCGTAGTGTCGGAACACAAAAGCTGTATAACTTGGGTACAACCCTCAATAAAAAGACTAACAGTGATTTAACTGGTGTCGTCTGTTGTCTTCATTTCTGGCCCTATCCCCAAATAGAGCCCTACACACTTGTTAGGGGCGACAGGGTGTCAAAGGAATTTAACAATTCCTATATGTGTTCATTAAACAATTCAATCAAAATCATTCTGTCTTGATTCGTAAGAATTTGTAAGATCCTTATTTGCATGAAATGGACAGAGACCAGTCGACCAAAATTATCTTTATCAAAATTAGCCAATGGCATTTATTATCGAGAGCGCGCTGCTCATAGAGCCCTCTACAACAGTATATATATCAAATATGAAGTCATAGGTTATAAAATGTGTCTCCTCCTCTTGACCAGGACAAAGCAGGTTCAAAAGTTAATTCCAACTCACTAGCGCACATACCTGACACACTATACCTGGATTCATTCCTGAAGTCTCACCATAGTTTATTACCACTTAGCAGACAGTTCCATACCTGGATTAACTCCTGAAGTCTCACCATAGTTTATTACCACTTAGCAGACAGTTCCATACCTGAATTAACTCCTGAAGTCTCACCATAGTTTATTACCACTTAGCAGACAGTTCCATACCTGGATTAACTCCTGAAGTCTCACCATAGTTTATTACCACTTAGCAGACAGTTCCATACCTGGATTAACTCCTGAAGTCTCACCATAGTTTATTACCACTTAGCAGACAGTTCCATACCTGGATTAACTCCTGAAGTCTCACCATAGTTTATTACCACTTAGCAGACAGTTCCATACCTGGATTAACTCCTGAAGTCTCACCATAGTTTATTACCACTTAGCAGACAGTTCCATACCTGGATTAACTCCTGAAGTCTCACCATAGTTTATTACCACTTAGCAGACAGTTCCATACCTGGATTAACTCCTGAAGTCTCACCATAGTTTATTACCACTTTAGCAGACAGTTCCATACCTGGATTAACTCCTGAAGTCTCACCATAGTTTATTACCACTTTAGCAGACAGTTCCGGATACGGAAAACCTGGAGGGTTTCTCTCGCTGTCTTATGTAATCACCACAGAGTTATAGTTGAGTTGGTTCAAACATAGGTTAATGATCCTCTTTGCTTACTTTAGACCCACACACATTCATTCCTACACAGTGTTTAATTTCCAATTACCCCTTATCCATGCTACATAACCTCTTTCTTATGAACTAACAATCAGATATTGTAAAACAGGGTAGAGTATAATTAGTTACAGTTATATTTAAATGTAAATATTGTTTAGTCATTATTCATAAAATGCCTAACAGGGGGGCCTGGCGGTTAAGACCGTAACTGAAAGGTTTCCGAGCCGACGAGGTGAAAAATCTGTCGACGTGCCCTTGAGCAAGGCACTTCAACCCTAAAATGCTCCTGTGAGTTTCTCTGGATAACAGCGGGGACACCTGATACATTCTCAGGGGTGAGGTGGTAAAACTAGGGACCCCGGGCCGATCCCATTCAAGCAACAACAGTTTTCCCCTGACATTTGGTCTCGGGGTCCATTTAGGTCCTGCCATGTTGATCTCAATATCAAATCACTTCTGGGTAAAACATGAACTACCTTTCTAGTAGTAGAGACACAGAGAGAACCACGTTTCCATCCACAGAGCGAGTGGAGTACCTTTCTAGTAGTAGAGACACAGAGAGAACCACGTTCCATCCACAGAGCGATGATGGAAACAAACGTTTTGGTAGAAACACCACGCTTCTCTATTTCCAATAAATATTGTCTTATTCGGGTGACGTCGCGATCGATGCTGTTTGACAGGAACATTCCGTCTCTGATCCAGGAAAATCTTCTTCGTTTATTTAGTCTGTTTTAGCCGAAACGACTCGTTTCCGTCACAACTGTCGTGATTATAAAAAATTATATATAGGTTAACTTTACTCAAAAACAGTAGGCTGAAACGTGGTTATATACTGAGTGGACAAAACATTAAGAACACCTGCTCTTTCCAGGACACAGACTGACCAGGTGAATCCAGGTGAAAGATATGATCCCTTATTGATGTCACTTTGTTAAATCCACTTCAATCAGTGTAGATGAAGGGGAGTAGACAGGTTAAATAAGGATTTGAGACATAGACTGTGTGTGTACCATTCAGAGGGTGAATGGGCAAGACAAATATATTGAAGTGCCTTTGAACAGGGTTTGGTAGTAGGTGTCAGGCGCACCGGTTTGAGTCAAGAACTGCAACGCTGCTGGGTTTATCACGCTCAACCGTTTTCCCGGTGTGTATCAAGAACGGTCCACCACCTAAAGGGCATCCAGCCAACTGGACACAACTGTGGGAAGCATTGGAGTCAACATGGACCCAGTGGAACGCTTACAACACCTTTATAGAGTCCTGAGTTATAGTTGTCAGAAGAATTGAGGGGTGGGGGGGACTCAATATTAGGAAGGTGTTCTCAAAGACTGTGCAGAAATCACTCCAGCATTTCCTGGTTGCTAAAATGTCAGTATATGTGACAAAACAAGCAGAGAATCATTATGAAATGTCTTTTCCTTAAACCCAAAATGCTGCGTTTTAAAGCTGGTTATTGAATGGGAAACATAGAACTGCTCTACTGCTGCGTAGACTTGCTTTCAAGGACAGATCCATAACTCCTATTTCTATGTGAATTTGGTTGGGGGGTGACTGAGGGAACTCCCTGTCGGGCCGTAGGGGTGAGCGAGGGAACTCCCTGTCGGGCCGTAGGGGTGAGTGAGGGAACTCCCTGTCGGGCCGTAGGGGTGAGTGAGGGAACTCCCTGTCGGGCCGTAGGGGTGAGTGAGGGAACTCCCTGTGGGGCCGTAGGGGTGAGTGAGGGAACTCCCTGTCGGGCCGTAGGGGTGAGTGAGGGAACTCCCTGTCGGGCCGTAGGGGTGAGTGAGGGAACTCCCTGTAGGGGTGACTGAGGGAACTCCCTGTAGGGGTGAGTGAGGGAACTCCCTGTAGGGGTGACTGAGGGAACTCCCTGTAGGGGTGACTGAGGGAACTCCCTGTAGGGGTGACTGAGGGAACTCCCTGTAGGGGTGACTGAGGGAACTCCCTGTAGGGGTGACTGAGGGAACTCCCTGTAGGGTGACTGAGGAACTCCCTGTAGGGGTGACTGAGGGAACTCCCTGTAGGGGTGACTGAGGGAACTCCCTGTACCACAAGATGGCGCTGTACAACAAGAGTCCAACCATAAAAGTGATGTTTATTTTTCACCTCCCGAACTCGGGAGGAAAATACACATGTTCATTAAATACAGTGGAACACAAGACAAAAGGCATCGGCTGCCACAGAGAGAACGGAGGAGGAGAAGAGGGACTGATGAAGTGGTGGGCGGGGGGAGGGAGACGCTGCCCAGCCCAGCCAGTCGGACAACATCATCAGGACTTCCTGTGAGGAGCAGAAACAGGAGGTTCCACCTCAGTAAAACACAGATTCATTTAATTAAAATGTGATGAAGTAGATTCTATGTTTTTAGTGAATAAAACAGACAGGGATTCAAACTGCGATTGACGATGTCATTTCTGCTCGAGCCGACGTCTACGGCGTTCACAGTCAATGAAAAATGACTGATAGGGGGCGTGTCACTAAATGACCGATAGGGGGCGTGTCACTAAATGACCGATAGGGGGCGTGTCACTAAATGACCGATAGGGGGCGTGTCACTAAATGACCGATAGGGGGCGTGTCACTAAATGACCGATAGGGGGGGCGTGTCACTAAATGACCGATAGGGGGGCGTGTCACTAAATGACCGATAGGGGGCGTGTCACTAAATGACCGATAGGGGGCGTGTCACTAAATGACCGATAGGGGGCGTGTCACTAAATGACCGATAGGGGGCGTGTCACTAAATGACCGATAAGGGCCTCCATCTTGGCTCCTCCCCCACCGTTGTAAAAAATACCTTTAGGACGTTATAGAAATTAATTTACTAAATGTCCCCGACACGTTTATTGAATTACAGAGAGCTTAAACATCCGCTAAACAAATGAAAAATATTTTCCTTAACGTGTCTATATATAGATATTTATTTAATCTAATCGTATATATATATATATATATATATTATTTATTTAATCTAATCGGCGTGGGGGAAGTCGGCCTGGACACTCACTGGGTGTGTTAGTGGTTCCTGGTCTTATTCATACACGTCCTTCTTGTCAGCGATGTACTGGACGATATCCTGAGGAGACATCAGCTTCTCTGCCTCCACATCTGGGATCTCAAACCCTGCAGCAGGACCACGTCAACACACACACATTAGGCTTAACACACACACACACACATTAGGCTTAACACACACACACACACACATTAGGCTTAACACACACACACACACACACATTAGGCTTAACACACACACATTAGGCTTAACACACACACATTAGGCTTAACACACACACACACACACACATTAGGCTTAACACACACACACACACACATTAGGCTTAACACACACACACACACACATTAGGCTTAACACACACACATTAGGCTTAACACACACACATTAGGCTTAACACACACACACACATTAGGCTTAACACACACACACATTAGGCTTAACACACACACACATTAGGCTTAACACACACACCACACATTAGGCTTAACACACACACACACACATTAGGCTTAACACACACACACACCACATTAGGCTTAACACACACACACACACATTAGGCTTAACACACACACACACACACATTAGGCTTAACACACACACACACACACATTAGGCTTAACACACACACACACACACACACATTAGGCTTAACACACACACACACACACACATTAGGCTTAACACACACACACATTAGGCTTAACACCACACACACACACACACTAGGCTTAACACACATTAGGCTTAACACACATTAGGCTTAACACACACACATTAGGCTTAACACACACACATTAGGCTTAACACACACACACACACATTAGGCTTAACACACACACACACACACACACACACATTAGGCTAACAACACACACACACATTTAGGCTTAACACACACACACACACACACATTAGGCTTAACACACACACACACTAGGCTTAACACACACACACACTAGGCTTAACACACACACACACACATTAGGCTTAACACACACACACACACATTAGGCTTAACACACACACACATTAGGCTTAACACACACACACACATTAGGCTTAACACACACACACACACATTAGGCTTAACACACACACACACACATTAGGCTTAACACACACACACACACATTAGGCTTAACACACACACACACACACACACACATTAGGCTTAACACACACACACACATTAGGCTTAACACACACACACACATTAGGCTTAACACACACACACACATTAGGCTTAACACACACACACACACACACACGTTAACACAGTGGTATTAACCACAGTTGTATGTAGGAAGTGGAAAGGGTTAGTTAATCCTAACAACTAAGTTATCGTCTAACATTCCTATTTAAAATCATCGACCAGCAGGGAGACACAGACATAGGGAGACAGACATGGAGAGACAGACCGACAGGGAGGGAGAGAGAGAGAGACCGACGGGGAGGGAGAGAGAGAGACCGACGGGGAGGGAGAGAGAGAGACCGACGGGGAGGGAGAGAGAGAGACCGACGGGGAGGGAGAGAGAGAGACCGACGGGGAGGGAGAGAGAGAGAAAGAGAGAGAGACCGACGGGGAGGGAGAGAGAGAGAAAGAGAGAGAGACCGACGGGGAGGGAGAGAGAGAGAGAGAGACCGACGGGGAGGGAGAGAGAGAGAGAGAGACCGACGGGGAGGGAGAGAGAGAGAGAGAGACCGACGGGGAGGGAGAGAGAGAGAGAGAGACCGACGGGGAGGGAGAGAGAGAGAGAGAGACCGACGGGGAGGAGAGAGAGAGAGAGAGAGACCGACGGGGGGGAGAGAGAGAGAGAGAGACCGGAGAGAGAGGACCGACGGGGAGGGAGAGAGAGAGAGAGAGACCGACGGGGAGGGAGAGAGAGAGAGAGAGACCGACGGGGAGGGAGAGAGAGAGAGAGAGACCGGACGGGGAGGGAGAGAGAGAGAGAGAGACCGAGGGGAGGGAGAGAGAGAGAGAGAGACCGACGGGGAGGGAGAGAGAGAGAGAGAGACCGACGGGGAGGGAGAGAGAGAGAGAGAGACCGACGGGGAGGGAGAGAGAGAGAGAGAGACCGACGGGGAGGGAGAGAGAGAGAGAGAGACCGACGGGGAGGGAGAGAGAGAGAGAGACCGACGGGGAGGGAGAGAGAGAGAGAGAGACCGACGGGGAGGGAGAGAGAGAGAGAGAGACCGACGGGGAGGGAGAGAGAGAGAGAGAGACCGACGGGGAGGGAGAGAGAAGAGAGAGACCGACGGGGAGGGAGAGAGAGAGAGAGAGACCGACGGGGAGGGAGAGAGAGAGAGAGACCGACGGGGAGGGAGAGAGAGAGAGAGACCGACGGGGAGGGAGAGAGAGAGAGAGACCGACGGGAGGGAGGAGAGAGAGAGACCGACGGGAGGGGAGAGAGACCGACGGGGAGGGAGAGAGAGAGAGAGACCGACGGGGAGGGAGAGAGAGAGAGAGACCGACGGGGAGGGAGAGAGAGAGAGAGACCGACGGGAGGGAGAGAGAGAGAGAGACCGACGGGGAGGAGAGAGAGACCGACAGGGAGGGAGAGACAGACCGACAGTCAAACAGAGAGACAGGGAGGGAGAGACAGTAGATACAGGGAGCCAGACTCACCAAACTCATCCTCCATGGCCATAATGAATCTCTACCTGGTCCAAGCTGTCTAACCCCAGGTCCTTCAGGAAGTGGGACGACGTCGCCCAGCTGAGGATACAGATCGATCAGAGGAGATCAGGACAGACAGGGACATCCTAGATCAGCAGTCCTACTCTGAGATACACTACATAACCAGTCCTACTCTGAGGTACATAACCAGTCCTACTCTGAGGTACATAACCAGTCCTACTCTGAGGTACATAACCAGTCCTACTCTGAGGTACATAACCAGTCCTACTCCGAGGTACATAACCAGTCCTACTCTGAGGCACATAACCAGTCCTACTCTGAGGTACATAACATAACCAGTCCTACTCTGAGGTACATAACCAGTCCTACTCTGAGGTACATAACCAGTCCTACTCTGAGGTACATAACCAGTCCTACTCTGAGATACATAACCAGTCCTACTCTGAGGTACATAACCAGTCCTACTCTGAGGTACATAACCAGTCCTACTCTGAGGTACATAACCAGTCCTACTCTGAGGTACATAACCAGTTCTACTCTGAAGGTACATAACCAGTCCTACTCTGAGGTACATAACCAGTCCTACTCTGAGATACATAACCAGTCCTACTCTGAGGTACATAACCAGTCCTACTCTGAGGTACATAACATAACCAGTCCTACTCTGAGGTACATAACCAGTCCTACTCTGAGGTACATAACCAGTCCTACTCTGAGATACATAACCAGTCCTACTCTGAGGTACATAACCAGTCTACTCTGAGGTACATAACCAGTCCTACTCTGAGATACATAACCAGTCCTACTCTGAGATACATAACCAGTCCTACTCTGAGGTACATAACCAGTCCTACTCTGAGGTACATAACCAGTCCTACTCTGAGATACATAACCAGTCCTACTCTGAGGTACATAACCAGTCCTACTCTGAGATACATAACCAGTCCTACTCTGAGGTACATAACCAGTCCTACTCTGAGGTACATAACCAGTCCTACTCTGAGGTACATAACCAGTCCTACTCTGAGGTACATAACCAGTCCTACTCTGAGGTACATAACCAGTCCTACTCTGAGGTACATAACCAGTCCTACTCTGAGGTACATAACCAGTCCTACTCTGAGGTACATAACCAGTCCTACTCTGAGATACATAACCAGTCCTACTCTGAGATACATAACCAAAAGTATGTGGACACCTACTCGTCCAAAATCATGGCCGTTACCATTTTTGATGGGGTGTCCACATACTTTTGTATTAATACAACGGGTGGGTCTAATCTCTGTTGATAAAAATGCCTATTTACTCTGTTCCATCTGACTGCGCAGTCCACTGTCTCATCAGCCCAGCCAGGCAATTTATAAAATATTCAATATAAAAAGCATCTAGACATTAACACATATTTCTTTTCCACTAACATTTCGTTGTCAACAGCGGAGATTTGTCCATAGATACAGAACAAACAGACTGAACGACTGGGTCGGGTCCATAGATACAGAACAAAAAGACTGAACGAACTGAGTCGTGTCTCTGGCAACCGAACCGATCGAACGAACAACCAGCCAGCTTGGGTAGCAAACTTAGATTAGTGTCGGGACTATATTTCGTTGGAAGGAGGAAATTGTATGAATAAATGTATGAAAGATAAGGAGTGTTGATGTCAAACTGATCCTAGATATGTGGGATATAAATTCACAAGACACCATAAACAGAACCACGAGGAAGCGAATGGGAACGAAACAGGAGAGAGAGGATTTGTCCAATAGAAACTCTCTCTTGTTGTCATTGCAAAACGTAAAACCGTCTGGACTAATGACTCAGTATTCCTACTCTCGAAAACGAGCCATGGGTCTGACCTTACCATGAGGAAGCGAATAGGAACAGAAACAGTAGAGGATTTTGTCCAATAGAAACTCTCTCTCCTCGGATCTGTCCTTACCTTCTCTGGGTTGATCTTGTCGTAGAGCTTGAGGACGTACATGACTCGTTCTTTAATGCTTTCAATGGTGAGGGGAGGCAGGTCTCCATACTGTCTACAGAACACTCCCACTGAGCTAGAGATCTAGAGAAGAAGAAGAAGGAGGACAGGAAGGAAGAAAGGATGGGTTCAGAGGTCATTCACTTATCGATGACAGCTTGACTGACATCACTTCTGCACAATGTACCCATTTGACCAATCAAGCGGTTTAGTTCAAGCCTAGATAATAGCTAGCTGATATTACAGATGTCCACTGCATTGTATTTAGTGCACAAGTCATGCGTGCGTCACATCCTGTCACAACAACCTCAGGTATTGACAAATAACACAATTGCTTTAGATTAAATTAAAATGTGTCAAATCGACTGTCATCTAGCTAGTATACACTATATAACATGCTAGTAAGCTATGCTAATAGTACTTAATTGTACGACAGATGAATAGTTTGAACATGAAGTATAATTCAAATTGTACTCAACTAAACTAGCCAAGTGTCAAACGATTACATGATAAATTAGCTTAGCTTAACTTTGTCTGCTGCTAACACATGAGACACAGTCGGTTGTTTTGTAACATAAGTGCATGTATCATTCAAACTATGCATTTTTACAGAGTCGGTTTCGTTGAATTAGTAAAACGGACCCAGTTTTGTCCCGGTTTTAAGAGCTTGGCTTTGCAAAGTGACCGGTTGCCACTTAGTTACAGATTTCATTTGGAAAGACACTGGTAGGTCAATGTACAATCCATCACTACTAGGCCACAGCAGCGACTAAATGTCTCCGTGTTATTCAAGACAAACCCGTGTTTGTTCGATCCACCGGGTCCGCTGACTGCTGGCAATGAAGGACAACGGTCGGGGGTTGAATAGGACCGGGACAGCTGCGGTTCTCACTGTAATGTTCCCCAACGAGAGTCTCACGGAAGACCGGGGGAGCTGGCGGACACACTGCGCTAGGACACGGGACGCCATGGTTTTGAGGATCAATCCCAGGGTGCAAAGCAAAACACGCGTTTTGGAAGACAAGGTGGTTTCCACTAGATAGCACAGCCACAAAGTCAAAGGGAAAAAGAGGTCAAATGTGCGCAGGCGCACTAGTTATTATTTAAAAAAATAACGCCGATATTTAATATGATTTTTCTTTATTAAAATATAACGTAATTATTATGCTTTCCGGTATGTTTTCTTATTTCATTAAATTGGAATAATGTAATAATTGTGACTTTGGTTGAATTTTGTCGCATCGTCGGGTAGCCGATCAAGGTATTACGTTCTGTACGTAAGACATGACTAATCAACAGAACCAAAACAAAAAAACTATTATATTAAACAATTATATATTATATTATTATTTCGTCGATCATTAACAGATTATGTTAATTCGTTAACACACATATTTTAAAAAATAAATTAGTTGAATATTACTTATTATTTGTGAGCGGAAGAGCTATCCATCATCATCGATGTTTCAGTGCTCTGCTAGTATGGTCTGAAGGGAGAGGCTGACAGCAGAGCAAAAACAACAAACCACATCAACTCGTTTTCTGTACATTTTAAAACAGAAATCATTACAACCATGGAATTGTGTGAGATACTGTACAACAAGGCGGAATACATTGAAACGGTAATCTTCCGTAGCAAGCTTGTAATTCGGTGTTTATTTGACTAGATAACGTTAACGATTAGCAAGTTAGCGTTTAGCTCATTGGTATTTACACTGAGGATACCAAACATTATGAACACCTTCCTAAACCTCTTTTTGCCCTCATAACAGCCTTAATTCGTCAGGGGCATCGACTACAAGGTATAGACAGCGTCCCAACAGGGATGCTGGTCCATGTCGACTACAAGGTGTAGAAAGCGTCCCAACAGGGATGCTGGTCCATGTCGACTACAAGGTGTAGAAAGCGTCCCAACAGGGATGCTGGTCCATGTTGACTACAAGGTGTAGACAGGGATGCTGGTCCATGTTGACTACAAGGTATAGACAGCGTTCCACAGGGATGCTGGCCCATGTTGACTACAAGGTATAGAAAGCGTCCCAACAGGGATGCTGGCCCATGTTGACTACAAGGTGTAGAAAGCGTTCCACAGGGATGCTGGTCCATGTTGACTCCAAGGTGTAGAAAGCGTCCCAACAGGGATGCTGGTCCATGTTGACTCCAATGCTTCCCACAGTTGTGTCAAGTTGGCTGGTTGTCCTTTAGGTGGTGGACCATTCTTGATACACACGGGGAAACGGTTGAGCGTGATAAATCCAGCAGCGTTGCAGTTCTTGACTCAACAGGGTGCGCCTGGCACTACCAAACCCTGTTTAAAGGCACTTCAATATATTTGTCTTGCCCATTCACCCTCTGAATGGTACACAAACACAATCCATGTCTCAAATCCTTATTTAACCTGTCTACTCCCCTTCATCTACACTGATTGAAGTGGATTTAACAAAGTGACATCAATAAGGGATCATATCTTTCACCTGGATTCACCTGGTCAGTCTGTGTCATGGAAAGAGCAGGTGTTCTTAATATTTTGAGTATATACAGTGCACAGTCACTGAACCCTCATTGCTCGGTCCCTCAGCCAGCCAGCCAGCCAGCCAGCCAGCTTGAATTGCAGATAGACCATTTCTTGACGAGGCATCGATTACAGTTAGCATCTAGCGGTGGTCTGTAAACCTGTATCTGAGTCAGTACTGTTTATACCAACTGATCAGCATGTCCTCTCTCCCTGTCAGTTAGCATCTAGCGGTGGTCTGTAAACCTGTATCTGAGTCAGTACTGTTTATACCAACTGATCAGCATGTCCTCTCTCCCTGTCAGTTAGCATCAAGCGTTGGTCTGTAAACCTGTATCTGAGTCAGTACTGTTTATACCAACTGATCAGCATGTCCTCTCTCCCTGTCAGTTAGCATCTAGCGGTGGTCTGTAAACCTGTATCTGAGTCAGTACTGTTTATACCAACTGATCAGCATGTCCTCTCTCCCTGTCAGTTAGCATCTAGCGGTGGTCTGTAAACCTGTATCTGAGTCAGTACTGTTTATACCAACTGATCAGCATGTCCTCTCTCCCTGTCAGTTAGCATCAAGCGGTGGTCTGTAAACCTGTATCTGAGTCAGTACTGTTTATACCAACTGATCAGCATGTCCTCTCTCCCTGTCAGTTAGCATCTAGCGGTGGTCTGTAAACCTGTATCTGAGTCAGTACTGTTTATACCAACTGATCAGCATGTCCTCTCTCCCTGTCAGTTAGCATCTAGCGGTGGTCTGTAAACCTGTATCTGAGTCAGTACTGTTTATACCAACTGATCAGCATGTCCTCTCTCCCTGTCAGTTAGCATCTAGCGGTGGTCTGTAAACCTGTATCTGAGTCAGTACTGTTTATACCAACTGATCAGCATGTCCTCTCTCCCTGTCAGTTAGCATCTAGCGGTGGTCTGTAAACCTGTATCTGAGTCCGTACTGTTTATACCAACTGATCAGCATGTCCTCTCTCCCTGTCAGTTAGCATCTAGCGGTGACCTGTAAACCTGTATCTGAGTCAGTACTGTTTATACCAACTGATCAGCATGTCCTCTCTCCCTGTCAGTTAGCATCTAGCGGTGGTCTGTAAACCTGTATCTGAGTCAGTACTGTTTATACCAACTGATCAGCATGTCCTCTCTCCCTGTCAGTTAGCATCTAGCGGTGGTCTGTAAACCTGTATCTGAGTCAGTACTGTTTATACCAACTGATCAGCATGTCCTCTCTCCCTGTCAGTTAGCATCAAGCGGTGGTCTGTAAACCTGTATCTGAGTCAGTACTGTTTATACCAACTGATCAGCATGTCCTCTCTCCCTGTCAGTTAGCATCTAGCGGTGGTCTGTAAACCTGTATCTAAGTCAGTACTGTTTATACCAACTGATCAGCATGTCCTCTCTCCCTGTCAGGCGTCTGGTAACAAAGTGAGCAGGCAGTCGGTGCTGTGCGGCAGTCAGAACATCGTCCTCAACGGCAAAGTAAGTAACAACAAGCTATACAGGTATTACACCATGAGATGGGCCAGTTGGGGCTTTACATTACTATACAGGTAATAAACCATGAGTCTCCCTGTCTGTCTGTCTCCCTCGCTGTCTCCCTCCCTGTCTGTATCACCCTGCCGTCCTGTCTCCCTCCCTCCCTCCCTGTCTGTCTCCCTCCCTCCCTCCCTCCCTGTCTGTCTCCCTCTCTCCCTGTCTCGCTCCATCCCTGTCTCCCTCCCTGTCTGTCTGTGTCACCCTGCTTCCCTGTCTGTCTGTGTCACCCTGCTTCCCTGTCTGTCTGTGTCACCCTGCTTCCCTGTCTGTCTCCCTCCCTCCCTCCCTCCCTGTCTCCTCCAGACTATAGTAATGAATGACTGTATAATCCGTGGAGACCTGGCCAATGTCAGGGTGGGGAGGCACTGTGTTGTGAAGAGCCGAAGTGTCATTCTCCCTCCCTCCCTCCCTGTCTCCTCCAGACTATAGTAATGAATGACTGTATAATCCGTGGAGACCTGGCCAATGTCAGGGTGGGGAGGCACTGTGTTGTGAAGAGCCGGAGTGTCATTCGGCCGCCGTTCAAAAAATTCAGCAAAGGGTGAGTTCTGCTCAACCTCTTCTAGACCAGGGGTCTCCTCTTCTAGACCAGGGGTCTCCTCTTCTAGACCAGGGGTCTCTTCTTCTAGACCAGGGGACTCCTCTTCTAGACCAGGGGCCTCCAATCTCTTCTAGACCAGGGGTCTCCATCCTCTTCTAGACCAGGGGACTCCTCTTCTAGACCAGGGGTCTCCTCTTCTAGACCAGGGGCCTCCATCCTCTTCTAGACCAGGGGACTCCTCTTCTAGACCAGGGGTCTCCATCCTCTTCTAGACCAGGGGACTCCTCTTCTAGACCAGTGTCTCTAACCTCTTCTAGACCAGGGGTCTCCTCTTTTAGACCAGGGGACTCCTCTTTTAGACCAGGGGACTCCTCCTCTAGACCAGGGGACTCCTCTTCTAGACCAGGGGACTCATCTTCTAGACCAGGGGTCTCCATCCTCTTCTAGACCAGGGGTCTCCAACCTTTTCTAGACCAGGGGTCTCCTCTTCTAGACCAGGGGTCTCCAACCTTTTCTAGACCTTTCCAACCATGACTGTTTACTGAAACTATGGCCAACACAGTTGATACACATGATCATGATGTAGTTGTGTAAGTTAACATTCAACGTCCAGTGGAAGCAGGTCTCTGTGGTCTGACCTCTGACCCCTTGTCCCCCCTCCCAGAGTGGCCTTCTTTCCACTGCACATCGGAGACCATGTGTTTATAGAGGAGGACTGTGTGGTGAACGCTGCTCAGATCGGATCTTACGTTCACATCGGGAAGAACTGTGTCATCGTGAGTTACACACA
>NW_022262711.1:152927-160379 GCF_002021735.2 Oncorhynchus kisutch
TCTACATCCTCCTCTCCTCTACCCCCCTCTACCCCCTCTACATCCTCCTCTACCTCCTCCTCTACCCCCTCTACATCCTCCTCCTCCTCTACCTCCTCCTCTACATCCTCCTCCTCCTCTACCTCCTCCTCTACATCCTCCTCTACCTCCTCCTCTACCTCCTCCTCTACATCCTCCTCTCCTCTACCCCCTCTACATCCTCCTCTACCTCCTACTCCTCTACATCCTCCTCCTCCTCTACCTCCTCCTCTACCTCCTCTACATCCTCCTCCTCCTCTACCTCCTCCTCTACCTCCTCTACATCCTCCTCTCCTCTACCTCCTCCTCTACCTCCTCTACCACCTCCTCTACCTCTACATCCTCCTCTACCCCTTCGTCTACATCCTCCTCTACATCCTCCTCCTCTACATCCTCCTCTACCTCCTCTACATCCTCCTCCTCCTCTACCTCCTCCTCTACCTCCTCTACATCCTCCTCCTCCTCTACCTCCTCCTCTACCTCCTCTACATCCTCCTCCTCCTCTACCTCCTCCTCTACCTCTACATCCTCCTCTACCCCTTCGTCTACATCCTCCTCTACATCCTCCTCCTCTATATCCTCCTCCTCTACCTCATCCTCTATATCCTCCTCCTCTACCTCCTCCTCTACATCCTCCTCTACATCCTCCTCTACCCCTACCTACTTCTGTACATCCTCCTCTACCTCTACATCCTCCTCTACCCCTTCGTCTACATCCTCCTCTACATCCTCCTCCTCTACATCCTCCTCCTCTACCTCATCCTCTATATCCTCCTCCTCTACCTCCTCCTCTACATCCTCCTCCTCTACATCATCCTCTATATCCTCCTCCTCTACCTCCTCCTCTACCTCCTCCTCTACATCCTCCTCTACATCCTCCTCCTCTACCTCCTCCTCTACCTCCTCTACATCCTCCTCTACCTCCTCCTCTACCTCCTCTACATCCTCCTCCTCTACCTCCTCTACATCCTCTACCCCTTCGTCTACATCCTCCTCTACATCCTCCTCCTCTACATCCTCCTCCTCTACATCATCCTCTATATCCTCCTCCTCTACCTCCTCCTCTACCTCCTCCTCTACATCCTCCTCTACATCATCTCCTTCCTCTACCTCCTCCTCTACCTCCTCTACATCCTCCTCCTCCTCTACCCTCCTCCTCTACCTCTACATCCTCCTCTACCCCTTCGTCTACATCCTCCTCTACATCCTCCTCCTCTACATCCTCCTCCTCTACATCATCCTCTATATCCTCCTCCTCTACCTCCTCCTCTACCTCCTCCTCTACATCCTCCTCTACATCATCCTCCTCCTCTACCTCCTCCTCTACCTCCTCTACATCCTCCTCTACCCCTTCGTCTACATCCTCCTCTACATCCTCCTCCTCTACCTCCTCCTCTACCTCCTCCTCTACATCCTCCTCTACCTCATCCTCTATATCCTCCTCCTCTACCTCCTCCTCTACATCCTCCTCCTCTACATCATCCTCTATATCCTCCTCCTCTACCTCCTCCTCTACCTCTTCCTCTACATCCTCCTCTACATCCTCCTCCTCCTCTACCTCCTCCTCTACCTCCTCTACATCCTCCTCTACCCCTTCGTCTACATCCTCCTCTACATCCTCCTCCTCTACATCATCCTCTATATCCTCCTCCTCTACCTCCTCCTCTACCTCCTCCTCTACATCCTCCTCTACATCCTCCTCTACCCCTGCCTACTTCTGTACATCCTCCTCCTCTACATCCTCCTCCTCTACCTCATCCTCTATATCCTCCTCCTCTACCTCCTCCTCTACATCCTCCTCCTCTACATCATCCTCCTCTACATCCTCCTCTACCTCCTCCTCTACATCCTCCTCTACATCCTCATCTACCCCTACCTACTTCTGTACATCCTCCTCTACCTCTACATCCTCCTCCACCTCCTTCTCTACCTCCTCCTTCTCTTCCTCCTCTACCTCCTCCTCTACCTCTACATCCTCCTCTACCCCCTCTACATCATCCTCTTCCCCCTCCTCTACATCCTCCTCTACCTCCTCCTCTACCCCATCTACATCCTCCAATAACCCTCCTCTACATCCTCCTCTACCTCCTCCTCTACATCCTCCTCTACATCCTCATCTACCCCTACCTACTTTTGTACATCCTCCTCTACCTCTACATCCTCCTCCACCTCCTTCTCTACCTCCTCCTTCTCTTCCTCCTCTACCTCCTCCTCTACCTCTACATCCTCCTCTACCCCCTCTACATCATCCTCTCCCCCCTCCTCTACATCCTCCTCTACCTCCTCCTCTACCCCATCTACATCCTCCAATAACCCTCCTCTACCTCCTCCTCTACCTCTACATCCTCCTCTACCCCCTCTACATCATCCTCTTCCCCCTCCTCTACCTCCTCCTCTACCTCCTCCTCTACCTCCTCTACATCCTCCTCTACCCCTTCGTCTACATCCTCCTCTACATCCTCCTCTACCTCCTCCTCTACCCCATCTACATCCTCCAATAACCCTCCTCTACCTCCTCCTCTACCTCTACATCCTCCTCTACCCCCTCTACATCATCCTCTTCCTCCTCCTCTACATCCTCTCTACCCCATCTACATCCTCCAATAACCCTCCTCTACATCCTCCTCCTCCTCTACCTCCTCCTCTACCCCATCTACATCCTCCAATAACCCTCCTCTACATCCTCCTCTTCCCCTCCTCTACCTCCTCCTCTACCCCATCTACATCCTCCAATAACCCTCCTCTACATCCTCCTCTTCCCCCTCCTCTACCTCCTCCTCTACCCCATCTACATCCTCCAATAACCCTCCTCTACATCCTCCTCTTCCCCCTCCTCTACCTCCTCCTCTACATCCTCCTCTACATCCTCCTCTACCCCATCTACATCCTCCAATAACCCTCCTCTACATCCTCCTCTTCCCCCTCCTCTACCTCCTCCTCTACCCCATCTACATCCTCCAATAACCCTCCTCTACATCCTCCTCTTCCCCCTCCTCTACCTCCTCCTCTACCTCCTCCTCTACCCCATCTACATCCTCCAATAACCCTCCTCTACCTCTACATCCTCCTCTACCCCATCTACATCCTCCAATAACCCTCCTCTACCTCCTCCTCTACCTCTACATCCTCCTCTACCCCATCTACATCCTCCAATAACCCTCCTCTACATCCTCCTCTTCCCCCTCCTCTACCTCCTCCTCTACATTCTCCTCTACATCTTTCTCTACCTCCTCCTCCTCTACCCCCTCCTCTACCTCTACCTACTTCTCTACATCCTCCTCTACCTCTACCTCCTTCTCTACCTCCTCCTCTACATCCTACTCTACCTCTATCTCTACATCTGCCTCTACCTCCTCCTCTACATCCTCCTCTACCTCCTCATCTACCTCCTCGTCCTCTACTCCCTCCTCTACATCTTCCTCTACACCCTCCTCTACATCCTCCTTTACCTCCTCTACATCTACATCCTTCTCTACCTCCTCCTCCTCTACCCCCTCCTCTACTTCTACCTCCTTCTCTACCTCCTTCTCTACCTCCTCCCCTACCTCCTCCTCTACCTCTACCTCCTCCTCTACCTCCTCATCTACCTCCTCCTCCTCTACTCCCTCCTCTACATCTTCCTCTACACCCTCCTCTACATCCTCCTTTACCTCCTCTACATCTACATCCTTCTCTACCTCCTCCTCCTCTACCCCCTCCTCTACTTCTACCTCCTTCTCTACCTCCTTCTCTACCTCCTCCCCTACCTCCTCCTCTACCTCTACCTTCTCCTCTACCTCTACTTCCTCCTCTACCTTCCCCCTCTCTCCCCTCTTCTACCTCTACCTCCTCCACCTCCTCCTCTACCCCCCCCCCCTCTACTTCCTCCCCCCCTCCCCCATACTCGTCAAAAAACTCCTACTCGATGACATCAGCGTTTTGGCATATGTAGATACTGGTATGGTGCTGGAGATGATGAATGAGCCTGAAAAGTGATGGATTTGTCTTCAACTCTTTCTAACTGGTGTCTCTTCCCCACTCTACCTCCTCCTCTTCTACATCCTCCTCTTCCTCCTCCTCCTCTACCTCCTCCTCTCTCTCTCAGGTCTGTTTTCAGGAGAGCTCCCAGAATGCACCCAGGACCTGATGATTGATGTGACCAAGAGTTACTACCAGAAATTCCTCTCTCTCAGCCAGATATAACCTACCCTACCCTACATTAACCTACCTTAACCTACCCTACCTTAACCTACCCTACCTTAACCTACTCTACCTTAACCTACCCTACCTTACCTACCCTACCTTAACCTACTCTACCTTAACCTACCCTACCTTACATTAAACCTACCTTACCTTACATTAACCTACCTTAACCTACCTAACCCTAACCCTAATTCCTCTCTCTCAGCCAGATATAAAACCCCTTAAACCTACCCTACCTTAACCTACCCTACCTTAACCTACCCTACCTTAACCTACTCTACCTTAACCTACCCTACCTTAACCGACCCTATCTTAACCTACCCTACCTTAACCTACCCTACCTTAACCTACCCTACCTTAACATACTCTACCTTAACCCTACCCTACCTACCTTACATTAACCTACCCTACCTTAACCTACCTTAACCTACCCTACCCTTAACCTACCTTAACCTACCCTACCTAATATTAACCTACATTAACCTACCCTACCTTAACCTACCTTACCTACCCTACCTTAACCGACCCTACCTTAACCTACCCTACCTTAACCTACCCCACCTTAACCTACCCTACCTTAACCTACCCTACCTTAACCTACCCTACCTTAACCCACCCTACCTTAACATACTCTACCTTAACCTACCCTACCTTACCTTACATTAACCTACCCCTACCTTAACCCTACCTTAACTACCCTACCTTAACCTACCCTACCTTAACCCTTACATTAACCCTACCCTACCTTAACCTACCTTAACCTACCCTACCTTAACCGACCCTACCTTAACCTACCCTACCTTAACCTACCCCACCTTAACCTACCCTACCTTAACCTACCCTACCTTAACCTACCCCACCTTAACCTACCCTACCTTAAACCTACCCCACCTTAACCTACCCTACCCTACCTTAACCTACCCTACTCTGCTCTACACTATCCGATCCTTGTTCTGCCCCTGAAACAAGGCAGTTTACCCACTGTTCCTAGACCAGCATTGGAAATAAAAATGTGTTCTTAACTGACTTGCCTCGTTAATTAACGGTCCAATTAATAAATTATACGTAGATTCTTTCATGATCTAACTCGACGAGTTCCTTTCAACTTCTTCCAGTTGTTATTTGTTTTTTTGGGGGGGGCGAGACACACAACTAAACTACGACTTTGATTTTAAGACCAAATAGGAACTCAACAGTGTTTGGAGTAAACAACAGAGTTATACACCTCAGTTATGTTGCTCTCTGGCGCCATCCTGTGGGGACTGCTGATAACAGTCAATATTAAAGACATGTTGCTCTCTGGCGCCATCCTGTGGGGACTGCTGAGAATACAGTCAATATTAAAGACATGTTGCTCTCTGGCGCCATCCTGTGGGGACTGCTGAGAATACAGTCAATATTAAAGACATGTTGCTCTCTGGCGCCATCCTGTGGGGACTGCTGAGAATACAGTCAATATTAAAGACATGTTGCTCTCTGGCGCCATCCTGAGGGGACTGCTGAGAATACAGTCAATATTAAAGACATGTTGCTCTCTGGCGCCATCCTGTGGGGACTGCTGAGAATACAGTCAATATTAAAGACATGTTGCTCTCTGGCGCCATCCTGTGGGGACTGCTGAGAATACAGTCAATATTAAAGACATGTTCCTCTCTGGCGCCATCCTGTGGGGACTGCTGAGAATACAGTCAATATTAAAGACATGTTGCTCTCTGGCGCCATCCTGGGGGGACTGCTGAGAATTACAGTCAATAGTTGCTATCCCACAAGGGCTCTGTGAAGAAACACACCAGACACCTTCGGCTCAGGAATAAAAAAAAAAAGGTTTATTTTTCGACGACAGGGAACATCCTTCAGGACAATGTTTGACCGTATATAATCAGCAACAAAACAACGTCAAAAGTACAGTTGTATTCCAGCCTCGGAAACCCTCTCTCAGTTCTGGGAGCATCAGAGGGAAACTATTGCAGAACAGTTAGCTTGTCTATTGACCAGCTAGAAAAACACACCCCACCTCCTCCTCTATTCCTCCTCCTCTTCCTCCATCTCCTCCAGTCTCTCAGAGTTAAAACGACAAGGTTTCTGATAGATTGAAGGTCAGGTTCCATCACAGCTATAACGGCCTCAAGCCTGGTTCTAATCTTCCTGAAGGCCTGGTTCTAGAACTTCCTGAAGCCTGGTTCTACAAACATCCTGAAGCCTGCGTTCTACAATGTCCTGAAGCCTGGTTCTACAACGTCCTGAAGCCTGGTTCTAAACATCCTGAAGCCTGGTTCTACAACGTCCTGAAGCCTGGTTCTACAACATCCTGAAGTCTGGTTCTACAACGTTCTGAAGCCTGGTTCTAGATCTTCCCTGAAGCCTGGTTCTAGAACTTCCTGAAGCCTGGTTCTAGAACTTTCCTCAAGCCTGGTTCTACAACGTCCTCAAACTGGTTCTAGAACATCCTGAAGCCTGGTTTCTAGAACATCCTGAAGCCTGGTTCTAGAACTTCCTCAAGCCTGGGTCTACAACGTCCTCAAAACTGGTTCTAGAACATCCTGAAGCCTGGTTCTAGAACATCCTGAAGCCTTGTTCTAGAACGTCCTGAAGCCTGCTGGTGCGGTTTTAAAAACACTCGGTCTCGTTATAATTAGTATTTTATCAGATAGGAGCACAGATTCACCTCAATGCCAAAGATCCGTCATCACCATCATCATCACCACCATTCATCATCATCATCATCATCTGTTATGTAATAAATCTTTATTAGGGTTATTTAGTTAGTTTTAACACACATCAGATTCTCTGGAAATGACTTGTAGGGTAACTAGTGGACTGATCAGGTGGGGAAGAGATAAACAACACCCACAACCTGTTTCCATGGTTCCTCTCTGTGACAACTTGGCCGGTATCCAACCAACGGTCTCAGTAGATACACACTAAAACCACACCCAGCTCATCTTGCATTGGACAGTAATAAATCATGTTTAATCAGTATTACAGCCCCCGTTACCGATGAAACTGAGCCCAGTACATTTAGAAAGGCAGTCTACAACATCGGAAACATCTGGACATTTTCATTTATCAAAAGAATGTAAAAAAAAACAACATCCGGATATCTTTTTTTAAAAATTTTAAATATCTTTTGTTCTTCTTCTCAGCAACATGCAAATAGTCCAAAACAATTCTCATAAAAAATAAATAATCTGAGGATTCAAATCCATCTGTCAAACTCTTTATTATAATGATTTTCTACAAATTGTATTGACT